>NW_027518449.1:0-195000 GCF_051622035.1 Arctopsyche grandis | reverse complement strand
GTGTATGTGTGTATGTGTTTGTGTTTATGCATGTATGTATGTATGTACGTATGTATGTTTGTATGTATGCATGCATGTATGTATGCATGTATGTATGTATGTGTGTATTCTTGTGTTTGTATGTTTGCATGCGTGTATGTGTGTATTATGTATGTGTGTATGTGTATGCATGTATGTATGTATGTATGTATGAACGTATGTATGTATGTTTGTATGCATGAATGTCAGTATGTGTGTGTGTTTGTGTATGTGTGTATTATGTATGTGTGTATTCGTGTGTTTGTATGTTTGCATGTGTGTCTGTGTGTATTATGTATGTGTGTATGTGTGTGTGTATGTATGCATGTGTGTATTTGTGTGTTTGTATGTATGCATGCATGTATGTATGTATGTATGTATGCATGCATGTATGTATGTGTGTGTGTTTGTGTATAGGTTAGGTTAGGTTAGGTTAGGTTAGGTTAGGTTAGGTTAGGTTAGGTTAGGTTAGGTTAGGTTAGGTTAGGTTAGGTTAGGTTAGGTTAGGTTAGGTTCGGTTAGGTTAGGTTAGGTTAGGTTAGGTTAGGTTAGGTAAGGTTAGGTTAGGTTAGGTTAGGTTAGGTACGTATGTATGTTTGTATGTATGCATGCATGTATTTATGTATGTATGCATGTGTGTATTATGTATGTGTGTATGTATGTATGTATGCATGCATGTATGTATGTGTGTGTGTGTGTGTTTGTGTATGTGTGTATGATGTATGTGTGTATTCGTGTGTTTGTATGTTTGCACGTGTGTATGTGTGTATTATGTATGTGTGTATGTGTGTGTGTGTATGCATGTATGTATGTGAGTACGTATGTATGTTTGTATGTATGCATGCATGTTTGCATGCATGTATGTATGTATGTATGTGTGTGTGTTTGTGTATGTGTGTATTTGTGTGGGTGTGTGTGTGTGTATGTGTGTATTATGTATGTGTGTTTGTGTGTGTTTGTATGTTTGCATGTGTGTATTTGTGTGTGTGTATGTATGTTCGTATGTATGTTTGTATGTATGCATGCATGTATGTATGCATGTATGTATGTATGTGTGTATTCTTGTGTTTGTATGTTTGCATGCGTGTATGTGTGTATTATGTATGTGTGTATGTGTGTTTGTGTGTATGTGTATGCATGTATGTATGTATGTATGTATGTACGTATGTATGTATGTTTGTATGCATGCATGTATGTATGTGTGTGTGTTTGTGTATGTGTGTATTATGTATGTGTGTATTCGTGTGTTTGTATGTTTGCATGTGTGTATGTGTGTATTATGTATGTGTGTATGTGTGTGTGTGTATGCATGTATGTATGTATGTATGTATGTATGTATCTGTGTGTGTTTGTGTATGTGTGTATTATGTATGTGTGTATTTGTGTGTGTGTATGTATGCACGTGTGTATGCATGCATGTACGTATGTATGTATGTATGTGTGTGTGTTCGTGTATGTGTGTATTATGTATGTGTGTATGTATGTATGTATGCATGCATGTATGTATGTGTGTGTGTGTGTTTGTGTATGTGTGTATTATGTATGTGTGTATTCGTGTGTTTGTATGTTTGCATGTGTGTATGTGTGTATGTGTGTGTGTTTATGCATGTATGTATGTATGTACGTATGTATGTTTGTATGTATGCATGCATGTATGTATGCATGTATGTATGTATGTGTGTATTCTTGTGTTTGTATGTTTGCATGCGTGTATGTGTGTATTATGTATGTGTGTATGTGTGTATGTGTATGCATGTATGTATGTATGTATGTATGTACGTATGTATGTATGTTTGTATGCATGAATGTCAGTATGTGTGTGTGTTTGTGTATGTGTGTATTATGTATGTGTGTATTCGTGTGTTTGTATGTTTGCATGTGTGTCTGTGTGTATTATGTATGTGTGTATGTGTGTGTGTATGTATGCATGTGTGTATTTGTGTGTTTGTATGTATGCATGCATGTATGTATGTATGTATGTATGCATGCATGTATGTATGTGTGTGTGTTTGTGTATAGGTTAGGTTAGGTTAGGTTAGGTTAGGTTAGGTTAGGTTAGGTTAGGTTAGGTTAGGTTAGGTTAGGTTAGGTTAGGTTAGGTTCGGTTAGGTTAGGTTAGGTTAGGTTAGGTTAGGTTAGGTTAGGTAAGGTTAGGTTAGGTTAGGTTAGGTTAGGTACGTATGTATGTATGCATGTGTGTATTATGTATGTGTGTATGTATGTATGTATGCATGCATGTATGTATGTGTGTGTGTGTGTTTGTGTATGTGTGTATTATGTATGTGTGTATTCGTGTGTTTGTATGTTTGCACGTGTGTATGTGTGTATTATGTATGTGTGTATGTGTGTGTGTGTATGCATGTATGTATGTGTGTACGTATGTATGTTTGTATGTATGCATGCATGTTTGCATGCATGTATGTATGTATGTATGTGTGTGTGTTTGTGTATGTGTGTATTTGTGTGGGTGTGTGTGTGTGTATGTGTGTATTATGTATGTGTGTTTGTGTGTGTTTGTATGTTTGCATGTCTGTATTTGTGTGTGTGTATGTATGTACGTATGTATGTTTGTATGTATGCATGCATGTATGTATGTATGTATGTGTGTGTGTTTGTGTATGTGTGTATTTGTGTGGGTGTGTGTCTGTGTATGTGTGTATTATGTATGTGTGTTTGTGTGTGTTTGTATGTTTGCATGTGTGTATTTGTGTGTGTGTTTGTATGTAAGCATGCATGTATGTATGTATGTATGTATGCATGCATGTATGTATGTGTGTGTGTTTGTGTATAGGTTAGGTTAGGTTAGGTAAGGTTAGGTTAGGTTAGGTTAGGTTAGGTTAGTTTAGGTTAGGTTAGGTTCGGTTAGGTTAGATTAGGTTAGGTTAGGTTAGGTTAGGTAAGGTTAGGTTAGGTTAGGTTAGGTTAGGTACGTATGTATGTTTGTATGTATGCATGCATGTATGTATGTATGTATGCATGTGTGTATTATGTATGTGTGTATGTATGTATGTATGCATGCATGTATGTATGTGTGTGTGTGTTTGTGTATGTGTGTATTATGTATGTGTGTATTCGTGTGTTTGTATGTTTGCACGTGTGTATATGTGTATGTGTGTGTGTGTATGCATGTATGTATGTGAGTACGTATGTATGTTTGTATGTATGCATGCATATTTGCATGCATGTATGTATGTATGTATGTGTGTGTGTTTGTGTATGTGTGTATTTGTGTGGGTGTGTGTGTGTATGTGTGTATTATGTATGTGTGTTTGTGTGTGTTTGTATGTTTGCATGTGTGTATTTGTGTGTGTGTATGTATGTACGAATGTATGTTTGTATGTATGCATGCATGTATGTATGTATGTATGTGTGTGTTTGTGTATGTGTGTATTTGTGTGGGTGTGTGTGTGTGTATGTGTGTATTATGTATGTGTGTTTGTGTGTGTTTGTATATTTGCATGTGTGTATTTGTGTGTGTGTATGTATGTACGTATGTATGTTTGTATGTATGCATGCATGTATGTATGTATGTATGTATGTGTTTGTGTATGTGTGTATTATGTATGTGTATGTATGCATGTGTGTATACATGCATGTATGTATGTATGTATGTATGTGTGTGTGTATGCATGTATGTATGTATGTTTGTATGTATGCATGCATTTACGTATGTGTGTGTGTGTTTGTGTATGTGTGTATTATGTATGTGTGTATTCTAGGTTAGGTTAGGTTCGGTTAGGTTAGGTTAGGTTAGGTTAGGTTAGGTTAGGTAAGGTTAGGTTAGGTTAGGTTAGGTTAGGTACGTATGTATGTTTGTATGTATGCATGCATGTATGTGTGTGTGTGTGTTTGTGTATGTGTGTATTATGTATGTGTGTATTCGTGTGTTTGTATGTTTGCACGTGTGTATGTGTGTATTATGTATGTGTGTATGTGTGTGTGTGTATGCATGTATGTATGTGTGTACGTATGTATGTTTGTATGTATGCATGCATGTTTGCATGCATGTATGTATGTATGTATGTGTGTGTGTTTGTGTATGTGTGTATTTGTGTGGGTGTGTGTGTGTGTATGTGTGTATTATGTATGTGTGTTTGTGTGTGTTTGTATGTTTGCATGTGTGTATTTGTGTGTGTGTATGTATGTACGTATGTATGTTTGTATGTATGCATGCATGTATGTATGTATGTATGTATGTGTTTGTGTATGTGTGTATTATGTATGTGTATGTATGCATGTGTGTATGCATGCATGTATGTATGTATGTATGTATGTGTGTGTGTGTATGCATGTATGTATGTATAGTTGTATGTATGCATGCATTTACGTATGTGTGTGTGTGTTTGTGTATGTGTGTATTATGTATGTGTGTATTCTTGTGTTTGTATGTTTGCATGTGTGTATGTGTGTATGTGTTTGTGTTTATGCATGTATGTATGTATGTACGTATGTATGTTTGTATGTATGCATGCATGTATGTATGCATGTATGTATGTATGTGTGTATTCTTGTGTTTGTATGTTTGCATGCGTGTATGTGTGTATTATGTATGTGTGTATGTGTGTATGTGTATGCATGTATGTATGTATGTATGTATGTACGTATGTATGTATGTTTGTATGCATGAATGTCAGTATGTGTGTGTGTTTGTGTATGTGTGTATTATGTATGTGTGTATTCGTGTGTTTGTATGTTTGCATGTGTGTCTGTGTGTATTATGTATGTGTTTATGTGTGTGTGTATGTATGCATGTGTGTATTTGTGTGTTTGTATGTATGCATGCATGTATGTATGTATGTATGTATGCATGCATGTATGTATGTGTGTGTGTTTGTGTATAGGTTAGGTTAGGTTAGGTTAGGTTAGGTTAGGTTAGGTTAGGTTAGGTTAGGTTAGGTTAGGTTAGGTTAGGTTAGGTTAGGTTCGGTTAGGTTAGGTTAGGTTAGGTTAGGTTAGGTAAGGTTAGGTTAGGTTAGGTTAGGTTAGGTACGTATGTATGTTTGTATGTATGCATGCATGTATTTATGTATGTATGCATGTGTGTATTATGTATGTGTGTATGTATGTATGTATGCATGCATGTATGTATGTGTGTGTGTGTGTGTTTGTGTATGTGTGTATTATGTATGTGTGTATTCGTGTGTTTGTATGTTTGCATGTGTGTATGTGTGTATTATGTATGTGTGTATGTGTGTGTGTGTATGCATGTATGTATGTATGTATGTATGTATGTATCTGTGTGTGTTTGTGTATGTGTGTATTATGTATGTGTGTATTTGTGTGTGTGTATGTATGCACGTGTGTATGCATGCATGTACGTATGTATGTATGTATGTGTGTGTGTTCGTGTATGTGTGTATTATGTATGTGTGTATGTATGTATGTATGCATGCATGTATGTATGTGTGTGTGTGTGTTTGTGTATGTGTGTATTATGTATGTGTGTATTCGTGTGTTTGTATGTTTGCACGTGTGTATGTGTGTATTATGTATGTGTGTATGTGTGTGTGTGTATGCATGTATGTATGTGTGTACGTATGTATGTTTGTATGTATGCATGCATGTTTGCATGCATGTATGTATGTATGTATGTGTGTGTGTTTGTGTATGTGTGTATTTGTGTGGGTGTGTGTGTGTGTATGTGTGTATTATGTATGTGTGTTTGTGTGTGTTTGTATGTTTGCATGTGTGTATTTGTGTGTGTGTATGTATGTACGTATGTATGTTTGTATGTATGCATGCATGTATGTATGTATGTATGTGTGTGTGTTTGTGTATGTGTGTATTTGTGTGGGTGTGTGTGTGTGTGTATGTGTGTATTATGTATGTGTGTTTGTGTGTGTTTGTATGTTTGCATGTGTGTATTTGTGTGTGTGTATGAATGTACGTATGTATGTTTGTATGTATGCATGCATGTATGTATGTATGTATGTATGTGTTTGTGTATGTGTGTATTATGTATGTGTATGTATGCATGTGTGTATGCATGCATGTATGTATGTATGTATGTATGTATGTGTGTGTGTGTATGCATGTATGTATGTATAGTTGTATGTATGCATGCATTTACGTATGTGTGTGTGTGTTTGTGTATGTGTGTATTATGTATGTGTGTATTCTTGTGTTTGTATGTTTGCATGTGTGTATGTGTGTATGTGTGTGTGTTTATGCATGTATGTATGTATGTACGTATGTATGTTTGTATGTATGCATGCATGTATGTATGCATGTATGTATGTATGTGTGTATTCTTGTGTTTGTATGTTTGCATGCGTTTATGTGTGTATTATGTATGTGTGTATGTGTGTATGTGTATGCATGTATGTATGTATGTATGTATGTACGTATGTATGTATGTTTGTATGCATGAATGTCAGTATGTGTGTGTGTTTGTGTATGTGTGTATTATGTATGTGTGTATTCGTGTGTTTGTATGTTTGCATGTGTGTCTGTGTGTATTATGTATGTGTGTATGTGTGTGTGTATGTATGCATGTGTGTATTTGTGTGTTTGTATGTATGCATGCATGTATGTATTTATGTATGTATGCATGCATGTATGTATGTAGGTGTGTTTGTGTATAGGTTAGGTTAGGTTAGGTTAGGTAAGGTTAGGTTAGGTTAGGTTAGGTTAGGTTAGGTTTGGTTAGGTTAGGTTCGGTTAGGTTAGGTTAGGTTAGGTTAGGTTAGGTTAGGTTAGGTAAGGTTAGGTTAGGTTAGGTTAGGTTAGGTTCGTATGTATGTTTGTATGTATGCATGCATGTATGTATGTATGTATGCATGTGTGTATTATGTATGTGTGTATGTATGTATGTATGCATGCATGTATGTATGTGTGTGTGTGTGTTTGTGTATGTGTGTATTATGTATGTGTGTATTCGTGTGTTTGTATGTTTGCACGTGTGTATGTGTGTATTATGTATGTGTGTATGTGTGTGTGTGTATGCATGTATGTATGTGAGTACGTATGTATGTTTGTATGTATGCATGCATGTTTGCATGCATGTATGTATGTATGTATGTGTGTGTGTTTGTGTATGTGTGTATTTGTGTGGGTGTGTGTGTGTGTATGTGTGTATTATGTATGTGTGTTTGTGTGTGTTTGTATGTTTGCATGTCTGTATTTGTGTGTGTGTATGTATGTACGTATGTATGTTTGTATGTATGCATGCATGTATGTATGTATGTATGTGTGTGTTTGTGTATGTGTGTATTTGTGTGGGTGTGTGTGTGTGTATGTGTGTATTATGTATGTGTGTTTGTGTGTGTTTGTATATTTGCATGTGTGTATTTGTGTGTGTGTATGTATGTACGTATGTATGTTTGTATGTATGCATGCATGTATGTATGTATGTATGTATGTGTTTGTGTATGTGTGTATTATGTATGTGTATGTATGCATGTGTGTATACATGCATGTATGTATGTATGTATGTATGTGTGTGTGTATGCATGTATGTATGTATGTTTGTATGTATGCATGCATTTACGTATGTGTGTGTGTGTTTGTGTATGTGTGTATTATGTATGTGTGTATTCTAGGTTAGGTTAGGTTCGGTTAGGTTAGGTTAGGTTAGTTTAGGTTAGGTTAGGTAAGGTTAGGTTAGGTTAGGTTAGGTTAGGTACGTATGTATGTTTGTATGTATGCATGCATGTATGTGTGTGTGTGTGTTTGTGTATGTGTGTATTATGTATGTGTGTATTCGTGTGTTTGTATGTTTGCACGTGTGTATGTGTGTATTATGTATGTGTGTATGTGTGTGTGTGTATGCATGTATGTATGTGTGTACGTATGTATGTTTGTATGTATGCATGCATGTTTGCATGCATGTATGTATGTATGTATGTGTGTGTGTTTGTGTATGTGTGTATTTGTGTGGGTGTGTGTGTGTGTATGTGTGTATTATGTATGTGTGTTTGTGTGTGTTTGTATGTTTGCATGTGTGTATTTGTGTGTGTGTATGTATGTTCGTATGTATGTTTGTATGTATGCATGCATGTATGTATGCATGTATGTATGTGTTTGTGTATGTGTGTATTATGTATGTGTATGTATGCATGTGTGTATGCATGCATGTATGTATGTATGTATGTATAGTTGTATGTATGCATGCATTTACGTATGTGTGTGTGTGTTTGTGTATGTGTGTATTATGTATGTGTGTATTCTTGTGTTTGTATGTTTGCATGTGTGTATGTGTGTATGTGTTTGTGTTTATGCATGTATGTATGTATGTACGTATGTATGTTTGTATGTATGCATGCATGTATGTATGCATGTATGTATGTATGTGTGTTTTCTTGTGTTTGTATGTTTGCATGCGTGTATGTGTGTATTATGTATGTGTGTATGTGTGTATGTGTATGCATGTATGTATGTATGTATGTATGTACGTATGTATGTATGTTTGTATGCATGAATGTCAGTATGTGTGTGTGTTTGTGTATGTGTGTATTATGTATGTGTGTATTCGTGTGTTTGTATGTTTGCATGTGTGTCTGTGTGTATTATGTATGTGTGTATGTGTGTGTGTATGTATGCATGTGTGTATTTGTGTGTTTGTATGTATGCATGCATGTATGTATGTATGTATGTATGCATGCATGTATGTATGTGTGTGTGTTTGTGTATAGGTTAGGTTAGGTTAGGTTAGGTTAGGTTAGGTTAGGTTAGGTTAGGTTAGGTTAGGTTAGGTTCGGTTAGGTTAGGTTAGGTTAGGTTAGGTTAGGTTAGGTAAGGTTAGGTTAGGTTAGGTTAGGTTAGGTACGTATGTATGTTTGTATGTATGCATGCATGTATTTATGTATGTATGCATGTGTGTATTATGTATGTGTGTATGTATGTATGTATGCATGCATGTATGTATGTGTGTGTGTGTGTGTTTGTGTATGTGTGTATTATGTATGTGTGTATTCGTGTGTTTGTATGTTTGCACGTGGGGATGTGTGTATTATGTATGTGTGTATGTGTGTGTGTGTATGCATGTATGTATGTGAGTACGTATGTATGTTTGTATGTATGCATGCATGTTTGCATGCATGTATGTATGTATGTATGTGTGTGTGTTTGTGTATGTGTGTATTTGTGTGGGTGTGTGTGTGTGTATGTGTGTATTATGTATGTGTGTTTGTGTGTGTTTGTATGTTTGCATGTGTGTATTTGTGTGTGTGTATGTATGTTCGTATGTATGTTTGTATGTATGCATGCATGTATGTATGCATGTATGTATGTATGTGTGTATTCTTGTGTTTGTATGTTTGCATGCGTGTATGTGTGTATTATGTATGTGTGTATGTGTGTTTGTGTGTATGTGTATGCATGTATGTATGTATGTATGTATGTACGTATGTATGTATGTTTGTATGCATGCATGTATGTATGTGTGTGTGTTTGTGTATGTGTGTATTATGTATGTGTGTATTCGTGTGTTTGTATGTTTGCATGTGTGTATGTGTGTATTATGTATGTGTGTATGTGTGTGTGTGTATGCATGTATGTATGTATGTATGTATGTATGTATCTGTGTGTGTTTGTGTATGTGGGTATTATGTATGTGTGTATTTGTGTGTGTGTATGTATGCACGTGTGTATGCATGCATGTACGTATGTATGTATGTATGTGTGTGTGTTCGTGTATGTGTGTATTATCTATGTGTGTATGTATGTATGTATGCATGCATGTATGTATGTGTGTGTGTGTGTTTGTGTATGTGTGTATTATGTATGTGTGTATTCGTGTGTTTGTATGTTTGCACGTGTTTATGTGTGTATTATGTATGTGTGTATGTGTGTGTGTGTATGCATGTATGTATGTGTGTACGTATGTATGTTTGTATGTATGCATGCATGTTTGCATGCATGTATGTATGTATGTATGTGTGTGTGTTTGTGTATGTGTGTATTTGTGTGGGTGTGTGTGTGTGTATGTGTGTATTATGTATGTGTGTTTGTGTGTGTTTGTATGTTTGCATGTGTGTATTTGTGTGTGTGTATGTATGTACGTATGTATGTTTGTATGTATGCATGCATGTATGTATGTATGTATGTGTGTGTGTTTGTGTATGTGTGTATTTGTGTGGGTGTGTGTGTGTGTGTATGTGTGTATTATGTATGTGTGTTTGTGTGTGTTTGTATGTTTGCATGTGTGTATTTGTGTGTGTGTATGAATGTACGTATGTATGTTTGTATGTATGCATGCATGTATGTATGTATGTATGTATGTGTTTGTGTATGTGTGTATTATGTATGTGTATGTATGCATGTGTGTATGCATGCATGTATGTATGTATGTATGTATGTGTGTGTGTGTATGCATGTATGTATGTATAGTTGTATGTATGCATGCATTTACGTATGTGTGTGTGTGTTTGTGTATGTGTGTATTATGTATGTGTGTATTCTTGTGTTTGTATGTTTGCATGTGTGTATGTGTGTATGTGTGTGTGTTTATGCATGTATGTATGTATGTACGTATGTATGTTTGTATGTATGCATGCATGTTTGCATGCATGTATGTATGTATGTATGTGTGTGTGTTTGTGTATGTGTGTATTTGTGTGGGTGTGTGTGTGTGTATGTGTGTATTATGTATGTGTGTTTGTGTGTGTTTGTATGTTTGCATGTGTGTATTTGTGTGTGTGTATGTATGTTCGTATGTATGTTTGTATGTATGCATGCATGTATGTATGCATGTATGTATGTATGTGTGTATTCTTGTGTTTGTATGTTTGCATGCGTGTATGTGTGTATTATGTATGTGTGTATGTGTGTTTGTGTGTATGTGTATGCATGTATGTATGTATGTATGTATGTACGTATGTATGTATGTTTGTATGCATGCATGTATGTATGTGTGTGTGTTTGTGTATGTGTGTATTATGTATGTGTGTATTCGTGTGTTTGTATGTTTGCATGTGTGTATGTGTGTATTATGTATGTGTGTATGTGTGTGTGTGTATGCATGTATGTATGTATGTATGTATGTATGTATCTGTGTGTGTTTGTGTATGTGTGTATTATGTATGTGTGTATTTGTGTGTGTGTATGTATGCACGTGTGTATGCATGCATGTACGTATGTATGTATGTATGTGTGTGTGTTCGTGTATGTGTGTATTATATATGTGTGTATGTATGTATGTATGCATGCATGTATGTATGTGTGTGTGTGTGTTTGTGTATGTGCGTATTATGTATGTGTGTATTCGTGTGTTTGTATGTTTGCACGTGTGTATGTGTGTATTATGTATGTGTGTATGTGTGTGTGTGTATGCATGTATGTATGTGTGTACGTATGTATGTTTGTATGTATGCATGCATGTTTGCATGCATGTATGTATGTATGTATGTGTGTGTGTTTGTGTATGTGTGTATTTGTGTGGGTGTGTGTGTGTGTATGTGTGTATTATGTATGTGTGTTTGTGTGTGTTTGTATGTTTGCATGTGTGTATTTGTGTGTGTGTATGTATGTACGTATGTATGTTTGTATGTATGCATGCATGTATGTATGTATGTATGTGTGTGTGTTTGTGTATGTGTGTATTTGTGTGGGTGTGTGTGTGTGTGTATGTGTGTATTATGTATGTGTGTTTGTGTGTGTTTGTATGTTTGCATGTGTGTATTTGTGTGTGTGTATGAATGTACGTATGTATGTTTGTATGTATGCATGCATGTATGTATGTATGTATGTATGTGTTTGTGTATGTGTGTATTATGTATGTGTATGTATGCATGTGTGTATGCATGCATGTATGTATGTATGTATGTATGTGTGTGTGTGTATGCATGTATGTATGTATAGTTGTATGTATGCATGCATTTACGTATGTGTGTGTGTGTTTGTGTATGTGTGTATTATGTATGTGTGTATTCTTGTGTTTGTATGTTTGCATGTGTGTATGTGTGTATGTGTGTGTGTTTATGCATGTATGTATGTATGTACGTATGTATGTTTGTATGTATGCATGCATGTTTGCATGCATGTATGTATGTATGTATGTGTGTGTGTTTGTGTATGTGTGTATTTGTGTGGGTGTGTGTGTGTGTATGTGTGTATTATGTATGTGTGTTTGTGTGTGTTTGTATGTTTGCATGTGTGTATTTGTGTGTGTGTTTGTATGTAAGCATGCATGTATGTATGTATGTATGTATGCATGCATGTATGTATGTGTGTGTGTTTGTGTATAGGTTAGGTTAGGTTAGGTAAGGTTAGGTTAGGTTAGGTTAGGTTAGGTTAGTTTAGGTAAGGTTAGGTTCGGTTAGGTTAGGTTAGGTTAGGTTAGGTTAGGTTAGGTTTGGTAAGGTAAGGTTAGGTTAGGTTAGGTTAGGTACGTATGTATGTTTGTATGTATGCATGCATGTATGTATGTATGTATGCATGTGTGTATTATGTATGTGTGTATGTATGTATGTATGCATGCATGTATGTATGTGTGTGTGTGTTTGTGTATGTGTGTATTATGTATGTGTGTATTCGTGTGTTTGTATGTTTGCACGTGTGTATATGTGTATGTGTGTGTGTGTATGCATGTATGTATGTGAGTACGTATGTATGTTTGTATGTATGCATGCATGTTTGCATGCATGTATGTATGTATGTATGTGTGTGTGTTTGTGTATGTGTGTATTTGTGTGGGTGTGTGTGTGTGTATGTGTGTATTATGTATGTGTGTTTGTGTGTGTTTGTATGTTTGCATGTGTGTATTTGTGTGTGTGTATGTATGTACGTATGTATGTTTGTATGTATGCATGCATGTATGTATGTATGTATGTGTGTGTTTGTGTATGTGTGTATTTGTGTGGGTGTGTGTGTGTGTATGTGTGTATTATGTATGTGTGTTTGTGTGTGTTTGTATATTTGCATGTGTGTATTTGTGTGTGTGTATGTATGTACGTATGTATGTTTGTATGTATGCATGCATGTATGTATGTATGTATGTATGTGTTTGTGTATGTGTGTATTATGTATGTGTATGTATGCATGTGTGTATACATGCATGTATGTATGTATGTATGTATGTGTGTGTGTATGCATGTATGTATGTATGTTTGTATGTATGCATGCATTTACGTATGTGTGTGTGTGTTTGTGTATGTGTGTATTATGTATGTGTGTATTCTAGGTTAGGTTAGGTTCGGTTAGGTTAGGTTAGGTTAGGTTAGGTTAGGTTAGGTAAGGTTAGGCTAGGTTAGGTTAGGTTAGGTACGTATGTATGTTTGTATGTATGCATGCATGTATGTGTGTGTGTGTGTTTGTGTATGTGTGTATTATGTATGTGTGTATTCGTGTGTTTGTATGTTTGCACGTGTGTATGTGTGTATTATGTATGTGTGTATGTGTGTGTGTGTATGCATGTATGTATGTGAGTACGTATGTATGTTTGTATGTATGCATGCATGTTTGCATGCATGTATGTATGTATGTATGTGTGTGTGTTTGTGTATGTGTGTATTTGTGTGGGTGTGTGTGTGTGTATGTGTGTATTATGTATGTGTGTTTGTGTGTGTTTGTATGTTTGCATGTGTGTATTTGTGTGTGTGTATGTATGTTCGTATGTATGTTTGTATGTATGCATGCATGTATGTATGCATGTATGTATGTATGTGTGTATTCTTGTGTTTGTATGTTTGCATGCGTGTATGTGTGTATTATGTATGTGTGTATGTGTGTTTGTGTGTATGTGTATGCATGTATGTATGTATGTATGTATGTACGTATGTATGTATGTTTGTATGCATGCATGTATGTATGTGTGTGTGTTTGTGTATGTGTGTATTATGTATGTGTGTATTCGTGTGTTTGTATGTTTGCATGTGTGTATGTGTGTAGTATGTATGTGTGTATGTGTGTGTGTGTGTATGCATGTATGTATGTATGTATGTATGTATGTATCTGTGTGTGTTTGGGTATGTGTGTATTATGTATGTGTGTATTTGTGTGTGTGTATGTATGCACGTGTGTATGCATGCATGTACGTATGTATGTATGTATGTGTGTGTGTTCGTGTATGTGTGTATTATGTATGTGTGTATGTATGTATGTATGCATGCATGTATGTATGTGTGTGTGTGTGTTTGTGTATGTGTGTATTATGTATGTGTGTATTCGTGTGTTTGTATGTTTGCACGTGTGTATGTGTGTATTATGTATGTGTGTATGTGTGTGTGTGTATGCATGTATGTATGTGTGTACGTATGTATGTTTGTATGTATGCATGCATGTTTGCATGCATGTATGTATGTATGTATGTGTGTGTTTGTGTATGTGTGTATTTGTGTGGGTGTGTGTGTGTGTATGTGTGTATTATGTATGTGTGTTTGTGTGTGTTTGTATGTTTGCATGTGTGTATTTGTGTGTGTGTATGTATGTACGTATGTATGTTTGTATGTATGCATGCATGTATGTATGTATGTATGTGTGTGTGTTTGTGTATGTGTGTATTTGTGTGGGTGTGTGTGTGTGTGTATGTGTGTATTATGTATGTGTGTTTGTGTGTGTTTGTATGTTTGCATGTGTGTATTTGTGTGTGTGTATGAATGTACGTATGTATGTTTGTATGTATGCATGCATGTATGTATGTATGTATGTATGTGTTTGTGTATGTGTGTATTATGTATGTGTATGTATGCATGTGTGTATGCATGCATGTATGTATGTATGTATGTATGTATGTGTGTGTGTGTATGCATGTATGTATGTATAGTTGTATGTATGCATGCATTTACGTATGTGTGTGTGTGTTTGTGTATGTGTGTATTATGTATGTGTGTATTCTTGTGTTTGTATGTTTGCATGTGTGTATGTGTGTATGTGTGTGTGTTTATGCATGTATGTATGTATGTACGTATGTATGTTTGTATGTATGCATGCATGTATGTATGCATGTATGTATGTATGTGTGTATTCTTGTGTTTGTATGTTTGCATGCGTGTATGTGTGTATTATGTATGTGTGTATGTGTGTATGTGTATGCATGTATGTATGTATGTATGTATGTACGTATGTATGTATGTTTGTATGCATGAATGTCAGTATGTGTGTGTGTTTGTGTATGTGTGTATTATGTATGTGTGTATTCGTGTGTTTGTATGTTTGCATGTGTGTCTGTGTGTATTATGTATGTGTGTATGTGTGTGTGTATGTATGCATGTGTGTATTTGTGTGTTTGTATGTATGCATGCATGTATGTATGTATGTATGTATGCATGCATGTATGTATGTGTGTGTGTTTGTGTATAGGTTAGGTTAGGTTAGGTTAGGTTAGTTTAGGTTAGGTTAGGTTAGGTTAGGTTAGGTTAGGTTAGGTTAGGTTAGGTTCGGTTAGGTTAGGTTAGGTTAGGTTAGGTTAGGTTAGGTAAGGTTAGGTTAGGTTAGGTTAGGTTAGGTACGTATGTATGTTTGTATGTATGCATGCATGTATTTATGTATGTATGCATGTGTGTATTATGTATGTGTGTATGTATGTATGTATGCATGCATGTATGTATGTGTGTGTGTGTGTTTGTGTATGTGTGTATTATGTATGTGTGTATTCGTGTGTTTGTATGTTTGCACGTGTGTATGTGTGTATTATGTATGTGTGTATGTGTGTGTGTGTATGCATGTATGTATGTGTGTACGTATGTATGTTTGTATGTATGCATGCATGTTTGCATGCATGTATGTATGTATGTATGTGTGTGTGTTTGTGTATGTGTGTATTTGTGTGCGTGTGTGTGTGTGTATGTGTGTATTATGTATGTGTGTTTGTGTGTGTTTGTATGTTTGCATGTCTGTATTTGTGTGTGTGTATGTATGTACGTATGTATGTTTGTATGTATGCATGCATGTATGTATGTATGTATGTGTGTGTGTTTGTGTATGTGTGTATTTGTGTGGGTGTGTGTCTGTGTATGTGTGTATTATGTATGTGTGTTTGTGTGTGTTTGTATGTTTGCATGTGTGTATTTGTGTGTGTGTATGTATGTTCGTATGTATGTTTGTATGTATGCATGCATGTATGTATGCATGTATGTATGTGTTTGTGTATGTGTGTATTATGTATGTGTATGTATGCATGTGTGTATGCATGCATGTATGTATGTATGTATGTATAGTTGTATGTATGCATGCATTTACGTATGTGTGTGTGTGTTTGTGTATGTGTGTATTATGTATGTGTGTATTCTTGTGTTTGTATGTTTGCATGTGTGTATGTGTGTATGTGTTTGTGTTTATGCATGTATGTATGTATGTACGTATGTATGTTTGTATGTATGCATGCATGTATGTATGCATGTATGTATGTATGTGTGTTTTCTTGTGTTTGTATGTTTGCATGCGTGTATGTGTGTATTATGTATGTGTGTATGTGTGTATGTGTATGCATGTATGTATGTATGTATGTATGTACGTATGTATGTATGTTTGTATGCATGAATGTCAGTATGTGTGTGTGTTTGTGTATGTGTGTATTATGTATGTGTGTATTCGTGTGTTTGTATGTTTGCATGTGTGTCTGTGTGTATTATGTATGTGTGTATGTGTGTGTGTATGTATGCATGTGTGTATTTGTGTGTTTGTATGTATGCATGCATGTATGTATGTATGTATGTATGCATGCATGTATGTATGTGTGTGTGTTTGTGTATAGGTTAGGTTAGGTTAGGTTAGGTTAGGTTAGGTTAGGTTAGGTTAGGTTAGGTTAGGTTAGGTTCGGTTAGGTTAGGTTAGGTTAGGTTAGGTTAGGTTAGGTAAGGTTAGGTTAGGTTAGGTTAGGTTAGGTACGTATGTATGTTTGTATGTATGCATGCATGTATTTATGTATGTATGCATGTGTGTATTATGTATGTGTGTATGTATGTATGTATGCATGCATGTATGTATGTGTGTGTGTGTGTGTTTGTGTATGTGTGTATTATGTATGTGTGTATTCGTGTGTTTGTATGTTTGCACGTGGGGATGTGTGTATTATGTATGTGTGTATGTGTGTGTGTGTATGCATGTATGTATGTGAGTACGTATGTATGTTTGTATGTATGCATGCATGTTTGCATGCATGTATGTATGTATGTATGTGTGTGTGTTTGTGTATGTGTGTATTTGTGTGGGTGTGTGTGTGTGTATGTGTGTATTATGTATGTGTGTTTGTGTGTGTTTGTATGTTTGCATGTGTGTATTTGTGTGTGTGTATGTATGTTCGTATGTATGTTTGTATGTATGCATGCATGTATGTATGCATGTATGTATGTATGTGTGTATTCTTGTGTTTGTATGTTTGCATGCGTGTATGTGTGTATTATGTATGTGTGTATGTGTGTTTGTGTGTATGTGTATGCATGTATGTATGTATGTATGTATGTACGTATGTATGTATGTTTGTATGCATGCATGTATGTATGTGTGTGTGTTTGTGTATGTGTGTATTATGTATGTGTGTATTCGTGTGTTTGTATGTTTGCATGTGTGTATGTGTGTATTATGTATGTGTGTATGTGTGTGTGTGTATGCATGTATGTATGTATGTATGTATGTATGTATCTGTGTGTGTTTGTGTATGTGGGTATTATGTATGTGTGTATTTGTGTGTGTGTATGTATGCACGTGTGTATGCATGCATGTACGTATGTATGTATGTATGTGTGTGTGTTCGTGTATGTGTGTATTATCTATGTGTGTATGTATGTATGTATGCATGCATGTATGTATGTGTGTGTGTGTGTTTGTGTATGTGTGTATTATGTATGTGTGTATTCGTGTGTTTGTATGTTTGCACGTGTTTATGTGTGTATTATGTATGTGTGTATGTGTGTGTGTGTATGCATGTATGTATGTGTGTACGTATGTATGTTTGTATGTATGCATGCATGTTTGCATGCATGTATGTATGTATGTATGTGTGTGTGTTTGTGTATGTGTGTATTTGTGTGGGTGTGTGTGTGTGTATGTGTGTATTATGTATGTGTGTTTGTGTGTGTTTGTATGTTTGCATGTGTGTATTTGTGTGTGTGTATGTATGTACGTATGTATGTTTGTATGTATGCATGCATGTATGTATGTATGTATGTGTGTGTGTTTGTGTATGTGTGTATTTGTGTGGGTGTGTGTGTGTGTGTATGTGTGTATTATGTATGTGTGTTTGTGTGTGTTTGTATGTTTGCATGTGTGTATTTGTGTGTGTGTATGAATGTACGTATGTATGTTTGTATGTATGCATGCATGTATGTATGTATGTATGTATGTGTTTGTGTATGTGTGTATTATGTATGTGTATGTATGCATGTGTGTATGCATGCATGTATGTATGTATGTATGTATGTGTGTGTGTGTATGCATGTATGTATGTATAGTTGTATGTATGCATGCATTTACGTATGTGTGTGTGTGTTTGTGTATGTGTGTATTATGTATGTGTGTATTCTTGTGTTTGTATGTTTGCATGTGTGTATGTGTGTATGTGTGTGTGTTTATGCATGTATGTATGTATGTACGTATGTATGTTTGTATGTATGCATGCATGTTTGCATGCATGTATGTATGTATGTATGTGTGTGTGTTTGTGTATGTGTGTATTTGTGTGGGTGTGTGTGTGTGTATGTGTGTATTATGTATGTGTGTTTGTGTGTGTTTGTATGTTTGCATGTGTGTATTTGTGTGTGTGTATGTATGTTCGTATGTATGTTTGTATGTATGCATGCATGTATGTATGCATGTATGTATGTATGTGTGTATTCTTGTGTTTGTATGTTTGCATGCGTGTATGTGTGTATTATGTATGTGTGTATGTGTGTTTGTGTGTATGTGTATGCATGTATGTATGTATGTATGTATGTACGTATGTATGTATGTTTGTATGCATGCATGTATGTATGTGTGTGTGTTTGTGTATGTGTGTATTATGTATGTGTGTATTCGTGTGTTTGTATGTTTGCATGTGTGTATGTGTGTATTATGTATGTGTGTATGTGTGTGTGTGTATGCATGTATGTATGTATGTATGTATGTATGTATCTGTGTGTGTTTGTGTATGTGTGTATTATGTATGTGTGTATTTGTGTGTGTGTATGTATGCACGTGTGTATGCATGCATGTACGTATGTATGTATGTATGTGTGTGTGTTCGTGTATGTGTGTATTATATATGTGTGTATGTATGTATGTATGCATGCATGTATGTATGTGTGTGTGTGTGTTTGTGTATGTGCGTATTATGTATGTGTGTATTCGTGTGTTTGTATGTTTGCACGTGTGTATGTGTGTATTATGTATGTGTGTATGTGTGTGTGTGTATGCATGTATGTATGTGTGTACGTATGTATGTTTGTATGTATGCATGCATGTTTGCATGCATGTATGTATGTATGTATGTGTGTGTGTTTGTGTATGTGTGTATTTGTGTGGGTGTGTGTGTGTGTATGTGTGTATTATGTATGTGTGTTTGTGTGTGTTTGTATGTTTGCATGTGTGTATTTGTGTGTGTGTATGTATGTACGTATGTATGTTTGTATGTATGCATGCATGTATGTATGTATGTATGTGTGTGTGTTTGTGTATGTGTGTATTTGTGTGGGTGTGTGTGTGTGTGTATGTGTGTATTATGTATGTGTGTTTGTGTGTGTTTGTATGTTTGCATGTGTGTATTTGTGTGTGTGTATGAATGTACGTATGTATGTTTGTATGTATGCATGCATGTATGTATGTATGTATGTATGTGTTTGTGTATGTGTGTATTATGTATGTGTATGTATGCATGTGTGTATGCATGCATGTATGTATGTATGTATGTATGTGTGTGTGTGTATGCATGTATGTATGTATAGTTGTATGTATGCATGCATTTACGTATGTGTGTGTGTGTTTGTGTATGTGTGTATTATGTATGTGTGTATTCTTGTGTTTGTATGTTTGCATGTGTGTATGTGTGTATGTGTGTGTGTTTATGCATGTATGTATGTATGTACGTATGTATGTTTGTATGTATGCATGCATGTTTGCATGCATGTATGTATGTATGTATGTGTGTGTGTTTGTGTATGTGTGTATTTGTGTGGGTGTGTGTGTGTGTGTATGTGTGTATTATGTATGTGTGTTTGTGTGTGTTTGTATGTTTGCATGTGTGTATTTGTGTGTGTGTTTGTATGTAAGCATGCATGTATGTATGTATGTATGTATGCATGCATGTATGTATGTGTGTGTGTTTGTGTATAGGTTAGGTTAGGTTAGGTAAGGTTAGGTTAGGTTAGGTTAGGTTAGGTTAGTTTAGGTAAGGTTAGGTTCGGTTAGGTTAGGTTAGGTTAGGTTAGGTTAGGTTAGGTTTGGTAAGGTAAGGTTAGGTTAGGTTAGGTTAGGTACGTATGTATGTTTGTATGTATGCATGCATGTATGTATGTATGTATGCATGTGTGTATTATGTATGTGTGTATGTATGTATGTATGCATGCATGTATGTATGTGTGTGTGTGTTTGTGTATGTGTGTATTATGTATGTGTGTATTCGTGTGTTTGTATGTTTGCACGTGTGTATATGTGTATGTGTGTTTGTATGCATGTATGTATGTGAGTACGTATGTATGTTTGTATGTATGCATGCATGTTTGCATGCATGTATGTATGTATGTATGTGTGTGTGTTTGTGTATGTGTGTATTTGTGTGGGTGTGTGTGTGTGTATGTGTGTATTATGTATGTGTGTTTGTGTGTGTTTGTATGTTTGCATGTGTGTATTTGTGTGTGTGTATGTATGTACGTATGTATGTTTGTATGTATGCATGCATGTATGTATGTATGTATGTGTGTGTTTGTGTATGTGTGTATTTGTGTGGGTGTGTGTGTGTGTATGTGTGTATTATGTATGTGTGTTTGTGTGTGTTTGTATATTTGCATGTGTGTATTTGTGTGTGTGTATGTATGTACGTATGTATGTTTGTATGTATGCATGCATGTATGTATGTATGTATGTATGTGTTTGTGTATGTGTGTATTATGTATGTGTATGTATGCATGTGTGTATACATGCATGTATGTATGTATGTATGTATGTGTGTGTGTATGCATGTATGTATGTATGTTTGTATGTATGCATGCATTTACGTATGTGTGTGTGTGTTTGTGTATGTGTGTATTATGTATGTGTGTATTCTAGGTTAGGTTAGGTTCGGTTAGGTTAGGTTAGGTTAGGTTAGGTTAGGTTAGGTAAGGTTAGGCTAGGTTAGGTTAGGTTAGGTACGTATGTATGTTTGTATGTATGCATGCATGTATGTGTGTGTGTGTGTTTGTGTATGTGTGTATTATGTATGTGTGTATTCGTGTGTTTGTATGTTTGCACGTGTGTATGTGTGTATTATGTATGTGTGTATGTGTGTGTGTGTATGCATGTATGTATGTGAGTACGTATGTATGTTTGTATGTATGCATGCATGTTTGCATGCATGTATGTATGTATGTATGTGTGTGTGTTTGTGTATGTGTGTATTTGTGTGGGTGTGTGTGTGTGTATGTGTGTATTATGTATGTGTGTTTGTGTGTGTTTGTATGTTTGCATGTGTGTATTTGTGTGTGTGTATGTATGTTCGTATGTATGTTTGTATGTATGCATGCATGTATGTATGCATGTATGTATGTATGTGTGTATTCTTGTGTTTGTATGTTTGCATGCGTGTATGTGTGTATTATGTATGTGTGTATGTGTGTTTGTGTGTATGTGTATGCATGTATGTATGTATGTATGTATGTACGTATGTATGTATGTTTGTATGCATGCATGTATGTATGTGTGTGTGTTTGTGTATGTGTGTATTATGTATGTGTGTATTCGTGTGTTTGTATGTTTGCATGTGTGTATGTGTGTAGTATGTATGTGTGTATGTGTGTGTGTGTGTATGCATGTATGTATGTATGTATGTATGTATGTATCTGTGTGTGTTTGTGTATGTGTGTATTATGTATGTGTGTATTTGTGTGTGTGTATGTATGCACGTGTGTATGCATGCATGTACGTATGTATGTATGTATGTGTGTGTGTTCGTGTATGTGTGTATTATGTATGTGTGTATGTATGTATGTATGCATGCATGTATGTATGTGTGTGTGTGTGTTTGTGTATGTGTGTATTATGTATGTGTGTATTCGTGTGTTTGTATGTTTGCACGTGTGTATGTGTGTATTATGTATGTGTGTATGTGTGTGTGTGTATGCATGTATGTATGTGTGTACGTATGTATGTTTGTATGTATGCATGCATGTTTGCATGCATGTATGTATGTATGTATGTGTGTGTTTGTGTATGTGTGTATTTGTGTGGGTGTGTGTGTGTGTATGTGTGTATTATGTATGTGTGTTTGTGTGTGTTTGTATGTTTGCATGTGTGTATTTGTGTGTGTGTATGTATGTACGTATGTATGTTTGTATGTATGCATGCATGTATGTATGTATGTATGTATGTGTGTTTGTGTATGTGTGTATTTGTGTGGGTGTGTGTGTGTGTGTATGTGTGTATTATGTATGTGTGTTTGTGTGTGTTTGTATGTTTGCATGTGTGTATTTGTGTGTGTGTATGAATGTACGTATGTATGTTTGTATGTATGCATGCATGTATGTATGTATGTATGTATGTGTTTGTGTATGTGTGTATTATGTATGTGTATGTATGCATGTGTGTATGCATGCATGTATGTATGTATGTATGTATGTATGTGTGTGTGTGTATGCATGTATGTATGTATAGTTGTATGTATGCATGCATTTACGTATGTGTGTGTGTGTTTGTGTATGTGTGTATTATGTATGTGTGTATTCTTGTGTTTGTATGTTTGCATGTGTGTATGTGTGTATGTGTGTGTGTTTATGCATGTATGTATGTATGTACGTATGTATGTTTGTATGTATGCATGCATGTATGTATGCATGTATGTATGTATGTGTGTATTCTTGTGTTTGTATGTTTGCATGCGTGTATGTGTGTATTATGTATGTGTGTATGTGTGTATGTGTATGCATGTATGTATGTATGTATGTATGTACGTATGTATGTATGTTTGTATGCATGAATGTCAGTATGTGTGTGTGTTTGTGTATGTGTGTATTATGTATGTGTGTATTCGTGTGTTTGTATGTTTGCATGTGTGTCTGTGTGTATTATGTATGTGTGTATGTGTGTGTGTATGTATGCATGTGTGTATTTGTGTGTTTGTATGTATGCATGCATGTATGTATGTATGTATGTATGCATGCATGTATGTATGTGTGTGTGTTTGTGTATAGGTTAGGTTAGGTTAGGTTAGGTTAGTTTAGGTTAGGTTAGGTTAGGTTAGGTTAGGTTAGGTTAGGTTAGGTTAGGTTCGGTTAGGTTAGGTTAGGTTAGGTTAGGTTAGGTTAGGTAAGGTTAGGTTAGGTTAGGTTAGGTTAGGTACGTATGTATGTTTGTATGTATGCATGCATGTATTTATGTATGTATGCATGTGTGTATTATGTATGTGTGTATGTATGTATGTATGCATGCATGTATGTATGTGTGTGTGTGTGTTTGTGTATGTGTGTATTATGTATGTGTGTATTCGTGTGTTTGTATGTTTGCACGTGTGTATGTGTGTATTATGTATGTGTGTATGTGTGTGTGTGTATGCATGTATGTATGTGTGTACGTATGTATGTTTGTATGTATGCATGCATGTTTGCATGCATGTATGTATGTATGTATGTGTGTGTGTTTGTGTATGTGTGTATTTGTGTGCGTGTGTGTGTGTGTATGTGTGTATTATGTATGTGTGTTTGTGTGTGTTTGTATGTTTGCATGTCTGTATTTGTGTGTGTGTATGTATGTACGTATGTATGTTTGTATGTATGCATGCATGTATGTATGTATGTATGTGTGTGTGTTTGTGTATGTGTGTATTTGTGTGGGTGTGTGTCTGTGTATGTGTGTATTATGTATGTGTGTTTGTGTGTGTTTGTATGTTTGCATGTGTGTATTTGTGTGTGTGTTTGTATGTAAGCATGCATGTATGTATGTATGTATGTATGCATGCATGTATGTATGTGTGTGTGTTTGTGTATAGGTTAGGTTAGGTTAGGTAAGGTTAGGTTAGGTTAGGTTAGGTTAGGTTAGTTTAGGTTAGGTTAGGTTCGGTTAGGTTAGGTTAGGTTAGGTTAGGTTAGGTTAGGTAAGGTTAGGTTAGGTTAGGTTAGGTTAGGTACGTATGTATGTTTGTATGTATGCATGCATGTATGTATGTATGTATGCATGTGTGTATTATGTATGTGTGTATGTATGTATGTATGCATGCATGTATGTATGTGTGTGTGTGTTTGTGTATGTGTGTATTATGTATGTGTGTATTCGTGTGTTTGTATGTTTGCACGTGTGTATATGTGTATGTGTGTGTGTGTATGCATGTATGTATGTGAGTACGTATGTATGTTTGTATGTATGCATGCATGTTTGCATGCATGTATGTATGTATGTATGTGTGTGTGTTTGTGTATGTGTGTATTTGTGTGGGTGTGTGTGTGTATGTGTGTATTATGTATGTGTGTTTGTGTGTGTTTGTATGTTTGCATGTGTGTATTTGTGTGTGTGTATGTATGTACGTATGTATGTTTGTATGTATGCATGCATGTATGTATGTATGTATGTGTGTGTTTGTGTATGTGTGTATTTGTGTGGGTGTGTGTGTGTGTATGTGTGTATTATGTATGTGTGTTTGTGTGTGTTTGTATATTTGCATGTGTGTATTTGTGTGTGTGTATGTATGTACGTATGTATGTTTGTATGTATGCATGCATGTATGTATGTATGTATGTATGTGTTTGTGTATGTGTGTATTATGTATGTGTATGTATGCATGTGTGTATACATGCATGTATGTATGTATGTATGTATGTGTGTGTGTATGCATGTATGTATGTATGTTTGTATGTATGCATGCATTTACGTATGTGTGTGTGTGTTTGTGTATGTGTGTATTATGTATGTGTGTATTCTAGGTTAGGTTAGGTTCGGTTAGGTTAGGTTAGGTTAGGTTAGGTTAGGTTAGGTAAGGTTAGGTTAGGTTAGGTTAGGTTAGGTACGTATGTATGTTTGTATGTATGCATGCATGTATGTGTGTGTGTGTGTTTGTGTATGTGTGTATTATGTATGTGTGTATTCGTGTGTTTGTATGTTTGCACGTGTGTATGTGTGTATTATGTATGTGTGTATGTGTGTGTGTGTATGCATGTATGTATGTGTGTACGTATGTATGTTTGTATGTATGCATGCATGTTTGCATGCATGTATGTATGTATGTATGTGTGTGTGTTTGTGTATGTGTGCATTTGTGTGGGTGTGTGTGTGTGTATGTGTGTATTATGTATGTGTGTTTGTGTGTGTTTGTATGTTTGCATGTGTGTATTTGTGTGTGTGTATGTATGTACGTATGTATGTTTGTATGTATGCATGCATGTATGTATGTATGTATGTATGTGTTTGTGTATGTGTGTATTATGTATGTGTATGTATGCATGTGTGTATGCATGCATGTATGTATGTATGTATGTATGTGTGTGTGTGTATGCATGTATGTATGTATAGTTGTATGTATGCATGCATTTACGTATGTGTGTGTGTGTTTGTGTATGTGTGTATTATGTATGTGTGTATTCTTGTGTTTGTATGTTTGCATGTGTGTATGTGTGTATGTGTTTGTGTTTATGCATGTATGTATGTATGTACGTATGTATGTTTGTATGTATGCATGCATGTATGTATGCATGTATGTATGTATGTGTGTATTCTTGTGTTTGTATGTTTGCATGCGTGTATGTGTGTATTATGTATGTGTGTATGTGTGTATGTGTATGCATGTATGTATGTATGTATGTATGTACGTATGTATGTATGTTTGTATGCATGAATGTCAGTATGTGTGTGTGTTTGTGTATGTGTGTATTATGTATGTGTGTATTCGTGTGTTTGTATGTTTGCATGTGTGTCTGTGTGTATTAGGTATGTGTGTATGTGTGTGTGTATGTATGCATGTGTGTATTTGTGTGTTTGTATGTATGCATGCATGTATGTATGTATGTATGTATGCATGCATGTATGTATGTGTGTGTGTTTGTGTATAGGTTAGGTTAGGTTAGGTTAGGTTAGGTTAGGTTAGGTTAGGTTAGGTTAGGTTAGGTTAGGTTAGGTTAGGTTAGGTTAGGTTAGGTTAGGTTCGGTTAGGTTAGGTTAGGTTAGGTTAGGTTAGGTAAGGTTAGGTTAGGTTAGGTTAGGTTAGGTACGTATGTATGTTTGTATGTATGCATGCATGTATTTATGTATGTATGCATGTGTGTATTATGTATGTGTGTATGTATGTATGTATGCATGCATGTATGTATGTGTGTGTGTGTGTGTTTGTGTATGTGTGTATTATGTATGTGTGTATTCGTGTGTTTGTATGTTTGCACGTGTGTATGTGTGTATTATGTATGTGTGTATGTGTGTGTGTGTATGCATGTATGTATGTGTGTACGTATGTATGTTTGTATGTATGCATGCATGTTTGCATGCATGTATGTATGTATGTATGTGTGTGTGTTTGTGTATGTGTGTATTTGTGTGGGTGTGTGTGTGTATGTGTGTATTATGTATGTGTGTTTGTGTGTGTTTGTATGTTTGCATGTGTGTATTTGTGTGTGTGTATGTATGTACGTTTGTATGTTTGTATGTATGCATGCATGTATGTATGTATGTATGTATGTGTTTGTGTATGTGTGTATTATGTATGTGTATGTATGCATGTGTGTATGCATGCATGTATGTATGTATGTATGTATAGTTGTATGTATGCATGCATTTACGTATGTGTGTGTGTGTTTGTGTATGTGTGTATTATGTATGTGTGTATTCTTGTGTTTGTATGTTTGCATGTGTGTATGTGTGTATGTGTTTGTGTTTATGCATGTATGTATGTATGTACGTATGTATGTTTGTATGTATGCATGCATGTATGTATGCATGTATGTATGTATGTGTGTTTTCTTGTGTTTGTATGTTTGCATGCGTGTATGTGTGTATTATGTATATAGGATCTGGATGTGAAGGATTCCAAGTGAAACGCGCAGATTAAGTCAGAAGTATTTATTGTACACGCTCTTCGGGCTCGTTCTCCAACAAGTGACCATAACAACACGCATCCGGTCTTTCCCAGGCATACCACACACACTCTGTCTCGGCTCGTTTAAAAATCAATTCTACATTCGGTCATTTCTGACTGTCATTCGCCCTCGGATGACATTCTTCGTCTTTTATATTTTTACAGCATTTCATCTCACATTCTTTTACATTTCATCTTCTACTCTATACAATGTATCATCTTACATTTTTTAAAACATTTCCTCTATCATCCTCAACAATGTTTCATCTCACATTCTTTTACATTTCATTTTCCACTCTATACAATGTATCATCTTACATTCTTTTAAAATCATCCTATATTCTTCTAAACATGCTTTCAATTGTCACAATTACAATTTAAATCACAATTACAATCATCATCACAACTACAATCATCACCACAATTACAATCATCATCACAACTACATTTCAATACACTTATACATCAATCATTTCACAATTTACATAACAATTACAATTATAACAAATCAATCGTTACACATTTCACTACAAATCAATTTTTTCATTTCAACACAATTCAATCTTCAATAAAGTTACACATAACAATTAAAGTTACACATAAATCATCACAATTACAATTTAAAATTATTTCAAGCAATACAAAACAGAAAGGTATCACAATTACTATGTAAAATTATTACAAGCATTAGCAATAAACATTAAAATCAATACCTTTACTATGACAGGTTAAATCTTTAAATCGGAAACAATCACATTTTAAAACATTACTAGAATTACATTTCAATACAGTTATCTTATATTCTTCTAAGCATGTAACCAAATTAAAACATGATTCAATATACAAAGCACTTCCCAAAAATACTAGAATAAGCAATAAAACAATTAAGGCTTAACTAAAAACCCCTCCGTGTATTCCACTTCTACATATAGTTCACTAACGCACACTTCACTTCCCTCGGTACAACTTAAAACATAATCTTAAATAACATAAAACATTCTTCGTATCTCGGCCATACTTCAACTTATCTTATATCTCTAAAACTTATCTCTATATAACAGCTTCGAATTACATTTCTTTCGACCACGGCTTCATGTACTCAGCACAAGAGGATGTGAGTTGCGGTCCTTTGAATGTACCGACCTTCCGGACTCCATATCGTTCATGTGCTTTAACCCGAGTGACCTCATATGGGCCTAGGTAGTTTCTATATAGCTTCAATCCCGTTCCAAACTGGGTCCTCTTGATCGCCACCAAGTCACCAACGGCGTATGTCCGCGCCTGTTTCCGTGTTCTATTGTAGGTTCTCCGGTTTTCATCCTGCACATGCAGCAATTGTCTTCTACCAGCGTCCCTTAGATGGTCTCGATTTTGAACAAATTCTTCGATCGCTTCTTCTTCCAACAGTTCTCGCAATCTCAATTCTTCTTTAGACTTCATCTGGACTCCAGTCATCAACTCGAAAGGAGTCATCCCGATGCTGCGATGAAGTGTGGAATTTAAAACCCTTTGTGCGGCGTCGACATGTTTATACCAGGCTTTTGGTGCCTCAACACTAACCTTGGATAAAATAGAAATAACAGTGCGGTGAACCCTCTCCACCTGACCATTTCCTCTTGGAACTCCAGTGGTGATAAGTGTATGTTCGATCCCTTCTTCGGTACAATAATTTTCAAAATCCTTTGACGTGAAAGCCGTTCCTCGGTCACTGATAATGCGCGATGGATTCCCGAACGTTCTCTGCTGTATCATTAATTTATCCAACACTTCTTTTGTCGTTGTCGTCTTAGTTGGATACAGCCACGTGAATTTAGTAAAACCGTCGATGATTGCTAGTATGTAATTATAGCTCTTTGCTGTCGACGGCAATGGCCCCAGATGATCAATGTGATATGTTCCCAAGGGACTTTCTCCCTTAGCTATCGGATGTAGTAATCCCTCCTGCTTTCCCAACTTCTTGTTGGCCAGTATACATGGAACGCAATTTTTTATACAAGTTTCGATCTTGTCTTTCAATTTCGGGATATAAAATTCCCTTTGTATGACATCCTCTACTTTCTTCACTGCGAAATGACCGACATTATGTGCGTTCTTAATAATCTCCTTCTGCATGACTTCTGGTACGCAAATTAATTCTTTGCCATCGGTGTATTTGTATATAATGTCGTTCCTAAGAAAGTAAGACTCATGCGGCACGTTGCTTTCTTTGAGTATTTCTCGAATGGTCACGAGGTGTTCGTCCTCCTGCTGCGCCACTTTCAAACGTGCGGTGACTCCGTTATTTGTGATGCACAATACCGGGAATCGGCTCAGAGCATCTACATGTTTCATACGCTCTCCCGGTCTATGTTCCATTTCATAATCGTATTCTCCCAGCGCCATTGCCCACCTGGTGATGCGGGCTGATAAATCTCTTTTCTCCATCGTCATGGTAAAAGCTGAACAGTCAGTGACAATTTTAAATTTCATGCCCAATAAATAAATCCTGAACTTTGCCACAGCTCCGATGACAGCCAATACTTCTAATTCGTAGCTACTGTACTTTTCTTCGGCGGGAGACGTTTTCTTACTCCAAAAGTATACAGGGTGCAATTTTCCATCACCGTCAGACTCCTGCAGTAGTACCGCTCCATACCCGATTTGACTTGCATCCGTGTGGAGCTCGATTCTACACCCCTGTTTAAATAAACGAAGAACTGGTTCGTTAGTCAAATGTTCCTTCAATGTTTTAAAAGCTTCCTCTTCTTTCTCCTCGAATTTGAAAATTACTCCTGTACGTAGCAAGTCACTGATGGGTTTAGCAACAGTAGAGTATTTCGGGATAAACTTTCTAAAATAGCCAGTCAATCCTAAAAAGCTCTGCACTTGTTTAGCCGTTGTTGGTACCGGAAACCTCCTTACAGCTGAGGTTTTCTCTGGCGAGGGTTTTATGGTTCCGTTTGTTATAATATAGCCTAGAAATTGTACCCGTCGCATAAGGAACTGACATTTCTTCCAATTGATCTCTAGCCCATATCTCTTAGCAGTATCAATTACCATCTCGAGCCTCTGCATTCCTTCTTGTTCATCAGGAGCCGGAATAATGATATCGTCCATGTAAGTTAGAGCAATGCCCCGACAAGTTAGCGATCGGAATATGCGGTTAATAAAGCGCTGGAATACTGATGGTGAGTTACATAGTCCAAATGGTACCTTTGTAAATTCATATTGCCCCTCGTGCGTTACGAATGATGTGTATTTCCGGCTGTCTTCTTCGATATCCACATGGAAAAATCCATTCTTTAGATCTATCGTACTAAACACTCTCGCATTTTGAAGTTGATCGAGCTGATCCTCAATCAGGGGCAGTGGATATCTATCCTTTATGATTTCACGGTTGAGTCGTCGATAATCTATGCAAACTCGAGCCGTGTTGTCCTTCTTCCGCACTAGTACTACGGGACTCGCAAAGTCCGAGCAGCTTGGTCTGACTATTCCTTGCTGAATCCATTTATTCACCTGTCCTTCTACTTCTGCCCTTTCAGCGAACGGAAGTCGTCTTGGATGTTGGTATATCGGTTTTTCCGATTGTAAAACAATCGTCATCTTGATGTTTGTGGTTTCTGTCTTCTCAGGTTTGTACGTCTTGATCAGGTGTTCGATCCTGTCCTTGGCATCTCTGTCGCTCACATGTGCCAGATCCACTTCTGAGGTTGCGGCTATTTGCAGGTTTCTAAAACAATTACTAAATCTACAACGGGTGGTGCTATCAGGGTTCGGTTTTTTGAAGAATTTTACTTTGTTGCCATCAATGCACATAAGGACGGATTCTGTGATGGGGCTACCCAACAGGACGGCTCCCGGGATACTTTTATCGTCCATCACGTGGAATTCCGCCATGAATTTGACGTCATCAGCAATGATTTCGGCAGCGAACCTCCCTTTCGTCGAAGCCTCACCCCCGATACCGCTCACTTTTATGGCTAGTGTTTTGTTTATTCGGACTCCGAGTCGTCGAGCTGTGGAATCAGTAATAACATTTATTTGGCTACCAGTATCTATAATTGCAGTTAAAGGGACTTTGTTAATACTGACTTCCTTTTCGACGCTCGGGTTCCTATCCTCCTTCATAGTCAATACGGTCTTTGTTTTGGTACCTTTGCATTGAGCTGATAAGTGCCCAAACTCGTTGCAATTGAAACAGCGGGTTCCTCTTTTCTTGAATCTGCAGTCGGCTGATAAGTGTCCACGTCCTCCGCAATTGTAACATTGTGGTCTCTCTCTTTCTCGGTTTTCACGGTTTCTTACGGGCCCCGCCACCTTGGGTTCGTCGTCCTCTCTAATTTTCTCGCACTGCGTAACTCGCGTCTTCAGCTCCTGGATTGTACCGGCCCCGCTCAGCGTCATTTTTTCATACTTATCAAACCCAAGTCCACCAATTATGTACGCGATAATCGCCTCTTCCTCAATAAAACTACACTTGGCTGCAATCCCCTTCATCCTGTAAATGTAGCTTAAACTGTCTTCCGCTTTTCCCTTTTTCTCTAACCTCAGTTCTCTGTGCACGTCCGCACTATTTAACTGATGGCCAAACTCTCTGGTCAATCGTTCTTTAAGAATCGCCCAAGTGATTATGCCCGTTTCCGAGTCCAAGAAGTCCTTGGCAGTTCCTTCACACAGCATCCGCCCATACACCAACTGTTGTGTCTCCGTCCAGCCGAGGGTTTGCGTTTGCTCTTCAAGACGCTCAATCCACGATGCGATAGGGCTATTTCTGCCGTTATATTTCGGCAGACCGAAGCCAACCTCCAGATCTCGGAAATTTACGTGTGTTGCTTCTCTCGTCATCGTCGTCGTCTTGTTCGTCGTTGGCGTCGTTGTCTTGTTCGTCGTTGGCGTCGTTGTCTTGTTCGTCGTCGTTGGCGTCGTCGGCGTCGCTTGTCGTGGTCGTGACGTCACCCAGTTTGTCGACCGCCGCGTCCGCGCTCTTGATGTCATAGCGTGTCCTAACCTCAACTGTCAAAACTCCGCGTCGTCGCCTGACCGCTCCTGGCTGTCACTCGAAATGTCTTCAGGTATCCCGGACAAAGCCCCCAAATATAGGATCTGGATGTGAAGGATTCCAAGTGAAACGCGCAGATTAAGTCAGAAGTATTTATTGTACACGCTCTTCGGGCTCGTTCTCCAACAAGTGACCATAACAACACGCATCCGGTCTTTCCCAGGCATACCACACACACTCTGTCTCGGCTCGTTTAAAAATCAATTCTACATGTATGTGTGTATGTGTGTATGTGTATGCATGTATGTATGTATGTATGTATGTACGTATGTATGTATGTTTGTATGCATGAATGTCAGTATGTGTGTGTGTTTGTGTATGTGTGTATTATGTATGTGTGTATTCGTGTGTTTGTATGTTTGCATGTGTGTCTGTGTGTATTATGTATGTGTGTATGTGTGTGTGTATGTATGCATGTGTGTATTTGTGTGTTTGTATGTATGCATGCATGTATGTATGTATGTATGTATGCATGCATGTATGTATGTGTGTGTGTTTGTGTATAGGTTAGGTTAGGTTAGGTTAGGTTAGGTTAGGTTAGGTTAGGTTAGGTTAGGTAAGGTTAGGTTAGGTTAGGTTAGGTTCGGTTAGGTTAGGTTAGGTTAGGTTAGGTTAGGTTAGGTAAGGTTAGGTTAGGTTAGGTTAGGTTAGGTACGTATGTATGTTTGTATGTATGCATGCATGTATTTATGTATGTATGCATGTGTGTATTATGTATGTGTGTATGTATGTATGTATGCATGCATGTATGTATGTGTGTGTGTGTGTTTGTGTATGTGTGTATTATGTATGTGTGTATTCGTGTGTTTGTATGTTTGCACGTGTGTATGTGTGTATTATGTATGTGTGTATGTGTGTGTGTGTATGCATGTATGTATGTGAGTACGTATGTATGTTTGTATGTATGCATGCATGTTTGCATGCATGTATGTATGTATGTATGTGTGTGTGTTTGTGTATGTGTGTATTTGTGTGGGTGTGTGTGTGTGTATGTGTGTATTATGTATGTGTGTTTGTGTGTGTTTGTATGTTTGCATGTGTGTATTTGTGTGTGTGTATGTATGTTCGTATGTATGTTTGTATGTATGCATGCATGTATGTATGCATGTATGTATGTATGTGTGTATTCTTGTGTTTGTATGTTTGCATGCGTGTATGTGTGTATTATGTATGTGTGTATGTGTGTTTGTGTGTATGTGTATGCATGTATGTATGTATGTATGTATGTACGTATGTATGTATGTTTGTATGCATGCATGTATGTATGTGTGTGTGTTTGTGTATGTGTGTATTATGTATGTGTGTATTCGTGTGTTTGTATGTTTGCATGTGTGTATGTGTGTATTATGTATGTGTGTATGTGTGTGTGTGTATGCATGTATGTATGTATGTATGTATGTATGTATCTGTGTGTGTTTGTGTATGTGTGTATTATGTATGTGTGTATTTGTGTGTGTGTATGTATGCACGTGTGTATGCATGCATGTACGTATGTATGTATGTATGTGTGTGTGTTCGTGTATGTGTGTATTATGTATGTGTGTATGTATGTATGTATGCATGCATGTATGTATGTGTGTGTGTGTGTTTGTGTATGTGTGTATTATGTATGTGTGTATTCGTGTGTTTGTATGTTTGCACGTGTGTATGTGTGTATTATGTATGTGTGTATGTGTGTGTGTGTATGCATGTATGTATGTGTGTACGTATGTATGTTTGTATGTATGCATGCATGTTTGCATGCATGTATGTATGTATGTATGTGTGTGTGTTTGTGTATGTGTGTATTTGTGTGGGTGTGTGTGTGTGTATGTGTGTATTATGTATGTGTGTTTGTGTGTGTTTGTATGTTTGCATGTCTGTATTTGTGTGTGTGTATGTATGTACGTATGTATGTTTGTATGTATGCATGCATGTATGTATGTATGTATGTGTGTGTGTTTGTGTATGTGTGTATTTGTGTGGGTGTGTGTCTGTGTATGTGTGTATTATGTATGTGTGTTTGTGTGTGTTTGTATGTTTGCATGTGTGTATTTGTGTGTGTGTTTGTATGTAAGCATGCATGTATGTATGTATGTATGTATGCATGCATGTATGTATGTGTGTGTGTTTGTGTATAGGTTAGGTTAGGTTAGGTAAGGTTAGGTTAGGTTAGGTTAGGTTAGGTTAGTTTAGGTTAGGTTAGGTTCGGTTAGGTTAGGTTAGGTTAGGTTAGGTTAGGTTAGGTAAGGTTAGGTTAGGTTAGGTTAGGTACGTATGTATGTTTGTATGTATGCATGCATGTATGTATGTATGTATGCATGTGTGTATTATGTATGTGTGTATGTATGTATGTATGCATGCATGTATGTATGTGTGTGTGTGTTTGTGTATGTGTGTATTATGTATGTGTGTATTCGTGTGTTTGTATGTTTGCACGTGTGTATATGTGTATGTGTGTGTGTGTATGCATGTATGTATGTGAGTACGTATGTATGTTTGTATGTATGCATGCATGTTTGCATGCATGTATGTATGTATGTATGTGTGTGTGTTTGTGTATGTGTGTATTTGTGTGGGTGTGTGTGTGTATGTGTGTATTATGTATGTGTGTTTGTGTGTGTTTGTATGTTTGCATGTGTGTATTTGTGTGTGTGTATGTATGTACGTATGTATGTTTGTATGTATGCATGCATGTATGTATGTATGTATGTGTGTGTTTGTGTATGTGTGTATTTGTGTGGGTGTGTGTGTGTGTATGTGTGTATTATGTATGTGTGTTTGTGTGTGTTTGTATATTTGCATGTGTGTATTTGTGTGTGTGTATGTATGTACGTATGTATGTTTGTATGTATGCATGCATGTATGTATGTATGTATGTATGTGTTTGTGTATGTGTGTATTATGTATGTGTATGTATGCATGTGTGTATACATGCATGTATGTATGTATGTATGTATGTGTGTGTGTATGCATGTATGTATGTATGTTTGTATGTATGCATGCATTTACGTATGTGTGTGTGTGTTTGTGTATGTGTGTATTATGTATGTGTGTATTCTAGGTTAGGTTAGGTTCGGTTAGGTTAGGTAAGGTTAGGTTAGGTTAGGTTAGGTAAGGTTAGGTTAGGTTAGGTTAGGTTAGGTACGTATGTATGTTTGTATGTATGCATGCATGTATGTGTGTGTGTGTGTTTGTGTATGTGTGTATTATGTATGTGTGTATTCGTGTGTTTGTATGTTTGCACGTGTGTATGTGTGTATTATGTATGTGTGTATGTGTGTGTGTGTATGCATGTATGTATGTGTGTACGTATGTATGTTTGTATGTATGCATGCATGTTTGCATGCATGTATGTATGTATGTATGTGTGTGTGTTTGTGTATGTGTGTATTTGTGTGGGTGTGTGTGTGTGTATGTGTGTATTATGTATGTGTGTTTGTGTGTGTTTGTATGTTTGCATGTGTGTATTTGTGTGTGTGTATGTATGTACGTATGTATGTTTGTATGTATGCATGCATGTATGTATGTATGTATGTATGTGTTTGTGTATGTGTGTATTATGTATGTGTATGTATGCATGTGTGTATGCATGCATGTATGTATGTATGTATGTATGTGTGTGTGTGTATGCATGTATGTATGTATAGTTGTATGTATGCATGCATTTACGTATGTGTGTGTGTGTTTGTGTATGTGTGTATTATGTATGTGTGTATTCTTGTGTTTGTATGTTTGCATGTGTGTATGTGTGTATGTGTTTGTGTTTATGCATGTATGTATGTATGTACGTATGTATGTTTGTATGTATGCATGCATGTATGTATGCATGTATGTATGTATGTGTGTATTCTTGTGTTTGTATGTTTGCATGCGTGTATGTGTGTATTATGTATGTGTGTATGTGTGTATGTGTATGCATGTATGTATGTATGTATGTATGTACGTATGTATGTATGTTTGTATGCATGAATGTCAGTATGTGTGTGTGTTTGTGTATGTGTGTATTATGTATGTGTGTATTCGTGTGTTTGTATGTTTGCATGTGTGTCTGTGTGTATTAGGTATGTGTGTATGTGTGTGTGTATGTATGCATGTGTGTATTTGTGTGTTTGTATGTATGCATGCATGTATGTATGTATGTATGTATGCATGCATGTATGTATGTGTGTGTGTTTGTGTATAGGTTAGGTTAGGTTAGGTTAGGTTAGGTTAGGTTAGGTTAGGTTAGGTTAGGTTAGGTTAGGTTAGGTTAGGTTAGGTTAGGTTAGGTTCGGTTAGGTTAGGTTAGGTTAGGTTAGGTTAGGTAAGGTTAGGTTAGGTTAGGTTAGGTTAGGTACGTATGTATGTTTGTATGTATGCATGCATGTATTTATGTATGTATGCATGTGTGTATTATGTATGTGTGTATGTATGTATGTATGCATGCATGTATGTATGTGTGTGTGTGTGTGTTTGTGTATGTGTGTATTATGTATGTGTGTATTCGTGTGTTTGTATGTTTGCACGTGTGTATGTGTGTATTATGTATGTGTGTATGTGTGTGTGTGTATGCATGTATGTATGTGAGTACGTATGTATGTTTGTATGTATGCATGCATGTTTGCATGCATGTATGTATGTATGTATGTGTGTGTGTTTGTGTATGTGTGTATTTGTGTGGGTGTGTGTGTGTGTATGTGTGTATTATGTATGTGTGTTTGTGTGTGTTTGTATGTTTGCATGTGTGTATTTGTGTGTGTGTATGTATGTTCGTATGTATGTTTGTATGTATGCATGCATGTATGTATGCATGTATGTATGTATGTGTGTATTCTTGTGTTTGTATGTTTGCATGCGTGTTTGTGTGTATTATGTATGTGTGTATGTGTGTTTGTGTGTATGTGTATGCATGTATGTATGTATGTATGTATGTACGTATGTATGTATGTTTGTATGCATGCATGTATGTATGTGTGTGTGTTTGTGTATGTGTGTATTATGTATGTGTGTATTCGTGTGTTTGTATGTTTGCATGTGTGTATGTGTGTATTATGTATGTGTGTATGTGTGTGTGTATGCATGTATGTATGTATGTATGTATGTATGTATCTGTGTGTGTTTGTGTATGTGTGTATTATGTATGTGTGTATTTGTGTGTGTGTATGTATGCACGTGTGTATGCATGCATGTACGTATGTATGTATGTATGTGTGTGTGTTCGTGTATGTGTGTATTATGTATGTGTGTATGTATGTATGTATGCATGCATGTATGTATGTGTGTGTGTGTGTTTGTGTATGTGTGTATTATGTATGTGTGTATTCGTGTGTTTGTATGTTTGCACGTGTGTATGTGTGTATTATGTATGTGTGTATGTGTGTGTGTGTATGCATGTATGTATGTGTGTACGTATGTATGTTTGTATGTATGCATGCATGTTTGCATGCATGTATGTATGTATGTATGTGTGTGTGTTTGTGTATGTGTGTATTTGTGTGGGTGTGTGTGTGTGTATGTGTGTATTATGTATGTGTGTTTGTGTGTGTTTGTATGTTTGCATGTGTGTATTTGTGTGTGTGTATGTATGTACGTATGTATGTTTGTATGTATGCATGCATGTATGTATGTATGTATGTGTGTGTGTTTGTGTATGTGTGTATTTGTGTGGGTGTGTGTGTGTGTGTATGTGTGTATTATGTATGTGTGTTTGTGTGTGTTTGTATGTTTGCATGTGTGTATTTGTGTGTGTGTATGAATGTACGTATGTATGTTTGTATGTATGCATGCATGTATGTATGTATGTATGTATGTGTTTGTGTATGTGTGTATTATGTATGTGTATGTATGCATGTGTGTATGCATGCATGTATGTATGTATGTATGTATGTATGTGTGTGTGTGTATGCATGTATGTATGTATAGTTGTATGTATGCATGCATTTACGTATGTGTGTGTGTGTTTGTGTATGTGTGTATTATGTATGTGTGTATTCTTGTGTTTGTATGTTTGCATGTGTGTATGTGTGTATGTGTGTGTGTTTATGCATGTATGTATGTATGTACGTATGTATGTTTGTATGTATGCATGCATGTATGTATGCATGTATGTATGTATGTGTGTATTCTTGTGTTTGTATGTTTGCATGCGTGTATGTGTGTATTATGTATGTGTGTATGTGTGTATGTGTATGCATGTATGTATGTATGTATGTATGTACGTATGTATGTATGTTTGTATACATGAATGTCAGTATGTGTGTGTGTTTGTGTATGTGTGTATTATGTATGTGTGTATTCGTGTGTTTGTATGTTTGCATGTGTGTCTGTGTGTATTATGTATGTGTGTATGTGTGTGTGTATGTATGCATGTGTGTATTTGTGTGTTTGTATGTATGCATGCATGTATGTATTTATGTATGTATGCATGCATGTATGTATGTAGGTGTGTTTGTGTATAGGTTAGGTTAGGTTAGGTTAGGTAAGGTTAGGTTAGGTTAGGTTAGGTTAGGTTAGGTTTGGTTAGGTTAGGTTCGGTTAGGTTAGGTTAGGTTAGGTTAGGTTAGGTTAGGTAAGGTTAGGTTAGGTTAGGTTAGGTTAGGTACGTATGTATGTTTGTATGTATGCATGCATGTATGTATGTATGTATGCATGTGTGTATTATGTATGTGTGTATGTATGTATGTATGCATGCATGTATGTATGTGTGTGTGTGTGTTTGTGTATGTGTGGATTATGTATGTGTGTATTCGTGTGTTTGTATGTTTGCACGTGTGTATGTGTGTATTATGTATGTGTGTATGTGTGTGTGTGTATGCATGTATGTATGTGAGTACGTATGTATGTTTGTATGTATGCATGCATGTTTGCATGCATGTATGTATGTATGTATGTGTGTGTGTTTGTGTATGTGTGTATTTGTGTGGGTGTGTGTGTGTGTATGTGTGTATTATGTATGTGTGTTTGTGTGTGTTTGTATGTTTGCATGTCTGTATTTGTGTGTGTGTATGTATGTACGTATGTATGTTTGTATGTATGCATGCATGTATGTATGTATGTATGTGTGTGTTTGTGTATGTGTGTATTTGTGTGGGTGTGTGTGTGTGTATGTGTGTATTATGTATGTGTGTTTGTGTGTGTTTGTATATTTGCATGTGTGTATTTGTGTGTGTGTATGTATGTACGTATGTATGTTTGTATGTATGCATGCATGTATGTATGTATGTATGTATGTGTTTGTGTATGTGTGTATTATGTATGTGTATGTATGCATGTGTGTATACATGCATGTATGTATGTATGTATGTATGTGTGTGTGTATGCATGTATGTATGTATGTTTGTATGTATGCATGCATTTACGTATGTGTGTGTGTGTTTGTGTATGTGTGTATTATGTATGTGTGTATTCTAGGTTAGGTTAGGTTCGGTTAGGTTAGGTTAGGTTAGGTTAGGTTAGGTAAGGTTAGGTTAGGTTAGGTTAGGTTAGGTACGTATGTATGTTTGTATGTATGCATGCATGTATGTGTGTGTGTGTGTTTGTGTATGTGTGTATTATGTATGTGTGTATTCGTGTGTTTGTATGTTTGCACGTGTGTATGTGTGTATTATGTATGTGTGTATGTGTGTGTGTGTATGCATGTATGTATGTGTGTACGTATGTATGTTTGTATGTATGCATGCATGTTTGCATGCATGTATGTATGTATGTATGTGTGTGTGTTTGTGTATGTGTGTATTTGTGTGGGTGTGTGTGTGTGTATGTGTGTATTATGTATGTGTGTTTGTGTGTGTTTGTATGTTTGCATGTGTGTATTTGTGTGTGTGTATGTATGTTCGTATGTATGTTTGTATGTATGCATGCATGTATGTATGCATGTATGTATGTATGTGTGTATTCTTGTGTTTGTATGTTTGCATGCGTGTATGTGTGTATTATGTATGTGTGTATGTGTGTTTGTGTGTATGTGTATGCATGTATGTATGTATGTATGTATGTACGTATGTATGTATGTTTGTATGCATGCATGTATGTATGTGTGTGTGTTTGTGTATGTGTGTATTATGTATGTGTGTATTCGTGTGTTTGTATGTTTGCATGTGTGTATGTGTGTATTATGTATGTGTGTATGTGTGTGTGTGTATGCATGTATGTTTGTATGTATGTATGTATGTATCTGTGTGTGTTTGTGTATGTGTGTATTTTGTATGTGTGTATTTGTGTGTGTGTATGTATGCACGTGTGTATGCATGCATGTACGTATGTATGTATGTATGTGTGTGTGTTCGTGTATGTGTGTATTATGTATGTGTGTATGTATGTATGTATGCATGCATGTATGTATGTGTGTGTGTGTGTTTGTGTATGTGTGTATTATGTATGTGTGTATTCGTGTGTTTGTATGTTTGCACGTGTGTATGTGTGTATTATGTATGTGTGTATGTGTGTGTGTGTATGCATGTATGTATGTGTGTACGTATGTATGTTTGTATGTATGCATGCATGTTTGCATGCATGTATGTATGTATGTATGTGTGTGTGTTTGTGTATGTGTGTATTTGTGTGGGTGTGTGTGTGTGTATGTGTGTATTATGTATGTGTGTTTGTGTGTGTTTGTATGTTTGCATGTGTGTATTTGTGTGTGTGTATGTATGTACGTATGTATGTTTGTATGTATGCATGCATGTATGTATGTATGTATGTGTGTGTGTTTGTGTATGTGTGTATTTGTGTGGGTGTGTGTGTGTGTGTGTATGTGTGTATTATGTATGTGTGTTTGTGTGTGTTTGTATGTTTGCATGTGTGTATTTGTGTGTGTGTATGTATGTACGTATGTATGTTTGTATGTATGCATGCATGTATGTATGTATGTATGTATGTGTTTGTGTATGTGTGTATTGTGTATGTGTATGTATGCATGTGTGTATGCATGCATGTATGTATGTATGTATGTATGTGTGTGTGTGTATGCATGTATGTATGTATAGTTGTATGTATGCATGCATTTACGTATGTGTGTGTGTGTTTGTGTATGTGTGTATTATGTATGTGTGTATTCTTGTGTTTGTATGTTTGCATGTGTGTATGTGTGTATGTGTGTGTGTTTATGCATGTATGTATGTATGTACGTATGTATGTTTGTATGTATGCATGCATGTATGTATGCATGTATGTATGTATGTGTGTATTCTTGTGTTTGTATGTTTGCATGCGTGTATGTGTGTATTATGTATGTGTGTATGTGTGTATGTGTATGCATGTATGTATGTATGTATGTATGTACGTATGTATGTATGTTTGTATGCATGAATGTCAGTATGTGTGTGTGTTTGTGTATGTGTGTATTATGTATGTGTGTATTCGTGTGTTTGTATGTTTGCATGTGTGTCTGTGTGTATTATGTATGTGTGTATGTGTGTGTGTATGTATGCATGTGTGTATTTGTGTGTTTGTATGTATGCATGCATGTATGTATGTATGTATGTATGCATGCATGTATGTATGTGTGTGTGTTTGTGTATAGGTTAGGTAAGGTTAGGTTAGGTTAGGTTAGGTTAGGTTAGGTTAGGTTAGGTTAGGTTAGGTTAGGTTCGGTTAGGTTAGGTTAGGTTAGGTTAGGTTAGGTTAGGTACGTATGTATGTTTGTATGTATGCATGCATGTATGTATGTATGTATGCATGTGTGTATTATGTATGTGTGTATGTATGTATGTATGCATGCATGTATGTATGTGTGTGTGTGTGTTTGTGTATGTGTGTATTATGTATGTGTGTATTCGTGTGTTTGTATGTTTGCACGTGTGTATGTGTGTATTATGTATGTGTGTATGTGTGTGTGTGTATGCATGTATGTATGTGAGTACGTATGTATGTTTGTATGTATGCATGCATGTTTGCATGCATGTATGTATGTATGTATGTGTGTGTGTTTGTGTATGTGTGTATTTGTGTGGGTGTGTGTGTGTGTATGTGTGTATTATGTATGTGTGTTTGTGTGTGTTTGTATGTTTGCATGTCTGTATTTGTGTGTGTGTATGTATGTACGTATGTATGTTTGTATGTATGCATGCATGTATGTATGTATGTATGTGTGTGTTTGTGTATGTGTGTATTTGTGTGGGTGTGTGTGTGTGTATGTGTGTATTATGTATGTGTGTTTGTGTGTGTTTGTATATTTGCATGTGTGTATTTGTGTGTGTGTATGTATGTACGTATGTATGTTTGTATGTATGCATGCATGTATGTATGTATGTATGTATGTGTTTGTGTATGTGTGTATTATGTATGTGTATGTATGCATGTGTGTATACATGCATGTATGTATGTATGTATGTATGTGTGTGTGTATGCATGTATGTATGTATGTTTGTATGTATGCATGCATTTACGTATGTGTGTGTGTGTTTGTGTATGTGTGTATTATGTATGTGTGTATTCTAGGTTAGGTTAGGTTCGGTTAGGTTAGGTTAGGTTAGGTTAGGTTAGGTTAGGTAAGGTTAGGTTAGGTTAGGTTAGGTTAGGTACGTATGTATGTTTGTATGTATGCATGCATGTATGTGTGTGTGTGTGTTTGTGTATGTGTGTATTATGTATGTGTGTATTCGTGTGTTTGTATGTTTGCACGTGTGTATGTGTGTATTATGTATGTGTGTATGTGTGTGTGTGTATGCATGTATGTATGTGTGTACGTATGTATGTTTGTATGTATGCATGCATGTTTGCATGCATGTATGTATGTATGTATGTGTGTGTGTTTGTGTATGTGTGTATTTGTGTGGGTGTGTGTGTGTGTATGTGTGTATTATGTATGTGTGTTTGTGTGTGTTTGTATGTATGCATGCATGTATGTATGTATGTATGTATGTGTTTGTGTATGTGTGTATTGTGTATGTGTATGTATGCATGTGTGTATGCATGCACGTATGTATGTATGTATGTATGTGTGTGTGTGTATGCATGTATGTATGTATAGTTGTATGTATGCATGCATTTACGTATGTGTGTGTGTTTGTGTATGTGTGTATTATGTATGTGTGTATTCTTGTGTTTGTATGTTTGCATGTGTGTATGTGTGTATGTGTTTGTGTTTATGCATGTATGTATGTATGTACGTATGTATGTTTGTATGTATGCATGCATGTATGTATGCATGTATGTATGTATGTGTGTATTCTTGTGTTTGTATGTTTGCATGCGTGTATGTGTGTATTATGTATGTGTGTATGTGTGTATGTGTATGCATGTATGTATGTATGTATGTATGTACGTATGTATGTATGTTTGTATGCATGAATGTCAGTATGTGTGTGTGTTTGTGTATGTGTGTATTATGTATGTGTGTATTCGTGTGTTTGTATGTTTGCATGTGTGTCTGTGTGTATTATGTATGTGTGTATGTGTGTGTGTATGTATGCATGTGTGTATTTGTGTGTTTGTATGTATGCATGCATGTATGTATGTATGTATGTATGCATGCATGTATGTATGTGTGTGTGTTTGTGTATAGGTTAGGTTAGGTTAGGTTAGGTTAGGTTAGGTTAGGTTAGGTTAGGTTAGGTTAGGTTAGGTTAGGTTAGGTTAGGTTCGGTTAGGTTAGGTTAGGTTAGGTTAGGTTAGGTTAGGTAAGGTTAGGTTAGGTTAGGTTAGGTTAGGTACGTATGTATGTTTGTATGTATGCATGCATGTATTTATGTATGTATGCATGTGTGTATTATGTATGTGTGTATGTATGTATGTATGCATGCATGTATGTATGTGTGTGTGTGTGTGTTTGTGTATGTGTGTATTATGTATGTGTGTATTCGTGTGTTTGTATGTTTGCACGTGTGTATGTGTGTATTATGTATGTGTGTATGTGTGTGTGTGTATGCATGTATGTATGTGAGTACGTATGTATGTTTGTATGTATGCATGCATGTTTGCATGCATGTATGTATGTATGTATGTGTGTGTGTTTGTGTATGTGTGTATTTGTGTGGGTGTGTGTGTGTGTATGTGTGTATTATGTATGTGTGTTTGTGTGTGTTTGTATGTTTGCATGTGTGTATTTGTGTGTGTGTATGTATGTTCGTATGTATGTTTGTATGTATGCATGCATGTATGTATGCATGTATGTATGTATGTGTGTATTCTTGTGTTTGTATGTTTGCATGCGTGTATGTGTGTATTATGTATGTGTGTATGTGTGTTTGTGTGTATGTGTATGCATGTATGTATGTATGTATGTATGTACGTATGTATGTATGTTTGTATGCATGCATGTATGTATGTGTGTGTGTTTGTGTATGTGTGTATTATGTATGTGTGTATTCGTGTGTTTGTATGTTTGCATGTGTGTATGTGTGTATTATGTATGTGTGTATGTGTGTGTGTGTATGCATGTATGTATGTATGTATGTATGTATGTATCTGTGTGTGTTTGTGTATGTGTGTATTTTGTATGTGTGTATTTGTGTGTGTGTATGTATGCACGTGTGTATGCATGCATGTACGTATGTATGTATGTATGTGTGTGTGTTCGTGTATGTGTGTATTATGTATGTGTGTATGTATGTATGTATGCATGCATGTATGTATGTGTGTGTGTGTGTTTGTGTATGTGTGTATTATGTATGTGTGTATTCGTGTGTTTGTATGTTTGCACGTGTGTATGTGTGTATTATGTATGTGTGTATGTGTGTGTGTGTATGCATGTATGTATGTGTGTACGTATGTATGTTTGTATGTATGCATGCATGTTTGCATGCATGTATGTATGTATGTATGTGTGTGTGTTTGTGTATGTGTGTATTTGTGTGGGTGTGTGTGTGAGTATGTGTGTATTATGTATGTGTGTTTGTGTGTGTTTGTATGTTTGCATGTGTGTATTTGTGTGTGTGTATGTATGTACGTATGTATGTTTGTATGTATGCATGCATGTATGTATGTATGTATGTGTGTGTGTTTGTGTATGTGTGTATTTGTGTGGGTGTGTGTGTGTGTGTATGTGTGTATTATGTATGTGTGTTTGTGTGTGTTTGTATGTTTGCATGTGTGTATTTGTGTGTGTGTATGTATGTACGTATGTATGTTTGTATGTATGCATGCATGTATGTATGTATGTATGTATGTGTTTGTGTATGTGTGTATTGTGTATGTGTATGTATGCATGTGTGTATGCATGCATGTATGTATGTATGTATGTATGTGTGTGTGTGTATGCATGTATGTATGTATAGTTGTATGTATGCATGCATTTACGTATGTGTGTGTGTGTTTGTGTATGTGTGTATTATGTATGTGTGTATTCTTGTGTTTGTATGTTTGCATGTGTGTATGTGTGTATGTGTGTGTGTTTATGCATGTATGTATGTATGTACGTATGTATGTTTGTATGTATGCATGCATGTATGTATGCATGTATGTATGTATGTGTGTATTCTTGTGTTTGTATGTTTGCATGCGTGTATGTGTGTATTATGTATGTGTGTATGTGTGTATGTGTATGCATGTATGTATGTATGTATGTATGTACGTATGTATGTATGTTTGTATGCATGAATGTCAGTATGTGTGTGTGTTTGTGTATGTGTGTATTATGTATGTGTGTATTCGTGTGTTTGTATGTTTGCATGTGTGTCTGTGTGTATTATGTATGTGTGTATGTGTGTGTGTATGTATGCATGTGTGTATTTGTGTGTTTGTGTGTATGCATGCATGTATGTATGTATGTATGTATGCATGCATGTATGTATGTGTGTGTGTTTGTGTATAGGTTAGGTAAGGTTAGGTTAGGTTAGGTTAGGTTAGGTTAGGTTAGGTTAGGTTAGGTTAGGTTAGGTTCGGTTAGGTTAGGTTAGGTTAGGTTAGGTTAGGTTAGGTTAGGTAAGGTTAGGTTAGGTTAGGTTAGGTTAGGTACGTATGTATGTTTGTATGTATGCATGCATGTATGTATGTATGTATGCATGTGTGTATTATGTATGTGTGTATTATGTATGTGTGTATGTATGTATGTATGCATGCATGTATGTATGTGTGTGTGTGTGTGTTTGTGTATGTGTGTATTATGTATGTGTGTATTCGTGTGTTTGTATGTTTGCACGTGTGTATGTGTGTATTATGTATGTGTGTATGTGTGTGTGTGTATGCATGTATGTATGTGAGTACGTATGTATGTTTGTATGTATGCATGCATGTTTGCATGCATGTATGTATGTATGTATGTGTGTGTGTTTGTGTATGTGTGTATTTGTGTGGGTGTGTGTGTGTGTATGTGTGTATTATGTATGTGTGCTTGTGTGTGTTTGTATGTTTGCATGTGTGTATTTGTGTGTGTGTATGTATGTTCGTATGTATGTTTGTATGTATGCATGCATGTATGTATGCATGTATGTATGTATGTGTGTATTCTTGTGTTTGTATGTTTGCATGCGTGTATGTGTGTATTATGTATGTGTGTATGTGTGTTTGTGTGTATGTGTATGCATGTATGTATGTATGTATGTATGTACGTATGTATGTATGTTTGTATGCATGCATGTATGTATGTGTGTGTGTTTGTGTATGTGTGTATTATGTATGTGTGTATTCGTGTGTTTGTATGTTTGCATGTGTGTATGTGTGTATTATGTATGTGTGTATGTGTGTGTGTGTATGCATGTATGTATGTATAGTTGTATGTATGCATGCATTTACGTATGTGTGTGTGTGTTTGTGTATGTGTGTATTATGTATGTGTGTATTCTTGTGTTTGTATGTTTGCATGTGTGTATGTGTGTATGTGTGTGTGTTTATGCATGTATGTATGTATGTACGTATGTATGTTTGTATGTATGCATGCATGTATGTATGTATGTATGTATGCATGCATGTATGTATGTGTGTGTGTTTGTGTATAGGTTAGGTTAGGTTAGGTTAGGTTAGGTTAGGTTAGGTTAGGTTAGGTTAGGTTAGGTTAGGTTCGGTTAGGTTAGGTTAGGTTAGGTTAGGTTAGGTTAGGTAAGGTTAGGTTAGGTTAGGTTAGGTTAGGTACGTATGTATGTTTGTATGTATGCATGCATGTATGTATGTATGTATGCATGTGTGTATTATGTATGTGTGTATGTATGTATGTATGCATGCATGTATGTATGTGTGTGTGTGTGTGTTTGTGTATGTGTGTATTATGTATGTGTGTATGTGTGTGTGTGTATGCATGTATGTATGTGAGTACGTATGTATGTTTGTATGTATGCATGCATGTTTGCATGCATGTATGTATGTATGTATGTGTGTGTGTTTGTGTATGTGTGTATTTGTGTGGGTGTGTGTGTGTGTATGTGTGTATTATGTATGTGTGTTTGTGTGTGTTTGTATGTTTGCATGTGTGTATTTGTGTGTGTGTATGTATGTTCGTATGTATGTTTGTATGTATGCATGCATGTATGTATGCATGTATGTATGTATGTGTGTATTCTTGTGTTTGTATGTTTGCATGCGTGTATGTGTGTATTATGTATGTGTGTATGTGTGTTTGTGTGTATGTGTATGCATGTATGTATGTATGTATGTATGTACGTATGTATGTATGTTTGTATGCATGCATGTATGTATGTGTGTGTGTTTGTGTATGTGTGTATTATGTATGTGTGTATTCGTGTGTTTGTATGTTTGCATGTGTGTATGTGTGTATTATGTATGTGTGTATGTGTGTGTGTGTATGCATGTATGTATGTATGTATGTATGTATCTGTGTGTGTTTGTGTATGTGTGTATTATGTATGTGTGTATTTGTGTGTGTGTATGTATACACGTGTGTATGCATGCATGTACGTATGTATGTATGTATGTGTGTGTGTTCGTGTATGTGTGTATTATGTATGTGTGTATGTATGTATGTATGCATGCATGTATGTATGTGTGTGTGTGTGTTTGTGTATGTGTGTATTATGTATGTGTGTATTCGTGTGTTTGTATGTTTGCACGTGTGTATGTGTGTATTATGTATGTGTGTATGTGTGTGTGTGTATGCATGTATGTATGTGTGTACGTATGTATGTTTGTATGTATGCATGCATGTTTGCATGCATGTATGTATGTATGTATGTGTGTGTGTTTGTGTATGTGTGTATTTGTGTGGGTGTGTGTGTGTGTATGTGTGTATTATGTATGTGTGTTTGTGTGTGTTTGTATGTTTGCATGTGTGTATTTGTGTGTGTGTATGTATGTACGTATGTATGTTTGTATGTATGCATGCATGTATGTATGTATGTATGTGTGTGTGTTTGTGTATGTGTGTATTTGTGTGGGTGTGTGTGTGTGTATGTGTGTATTATGTATGTGTGTTTGTGTGTGTTTGTATGTTTGCATGTGTGTATTTGTGTGTGTGTATGTATGTACGTATGTATGTTTGTATGTATGCATGCATGTATGTATGAATGTATGTGTGTGTGTTTGTGTATGTGTGTATTTGTGTGGGTGTGTGTGTGTGTGTATGTGTGTATTATGTATGTGTGTTTGTGTGTGTTTGTATGTTTGCATGTGTGTATTTGTGTGTGTGTATGTATGTACGTATGTATGTTTGTATGTATGCATGCATGTATGTATGTATGTATGTATGTGTTTGTGTATGTGTGTATTGTGTATGTGTATGTATGCATGTGTGTATGCATGCATGTATGTATGTATGTATGTATGTGTGTGTGTGTATGCATGTATGTATGTATAGTTGTATGTATGCATGCATTTACGTATGTGTGTGTGTGTTTGTGTATGTGTGTATTATGTATGTGTGTATTCTTGTGTTTGTATGTTTGCATGTGTGTATGTGTGTATGTGTGTGTGTTTATGCATGTATGTATGTATGTACGTATGTATGTTTGTATGTATGCATGCATGTATGTATGCATGTATGTATGTATGTGTGTATTCTTGTGTTTGTATGTTTGCATGCGTGTATGTGTGTATTATGTATGTGTGTATGTGTGTATGTGTATGCATGTATGTATGTATGTATGTTTGTACGTATGTATGTATGTTTGTATGCATGAATGTCAGTATGTGTGTGTGTTTGTGTATGTGTGTATTATGTATGTGTGTATTCGTGTGTTTGTATGTTTGCATGTGTGTCTGTGTGTATTATGTATGTGTGTATGTGTGTGTGTATGTATGCATGTGTGTATTTGTGTGTTTGTATGTATGCATGCATGTATGTATGTATGTATGTATGCATGCATGTATGTATGTGTGTGTGTTTGTGTATAGGTTAGGTAAGGTTAGGTTAGGTTAGGTTAGGTTAGGTTAGGTTAGGTTAGGTTAGGTTAGGTTAGGTTCGGTTAGGTTAGGTTAGGTTAGGTTAGGTTAGGTTAGGTACGTATGTATGTTTGTATGTATGCATGCATGTATGTATGTATGTATGCATGTGTGTATTATGTATGTGTGTATGTATGTATGTATGCATGCATGTATGTATGTGTGTGTGTGTGTTTGTGTATGTGTGTATTATGTATGTGTGTATTCGTGTGTTTGTATGTTTGCACGTGTGTATGTGTGTATTATGTATGTGTGTATGTGTGTGTGTGTATGCATGTATGTATGTGAGTACGTATGTATGTTTGTATGTATGCATGCATGTTTGTATGTATGCATGCATGTTTGCATGCATGTATGTATGTATGTATGTGTGTGTGTTTGTGTATGTGTGTATTTGTGTGGGTGTGTGTGTGTGTATGTGTGTATTATGTATGTGTGTTTGTGTGTGTTTGTATGTTTGCATGTCTGTATTTGTGTGTGTGTATGTATGTACGTATGTATGTTTGTATGTATGCATGCATGTATGTATGTATGTATGTGTGTGTTTGTGTATGTGTGTATTTGTGTGGGTGTGTGTGTGTGTATGTGTGTATTATGTATGTGTGTTTGTGTGTGTTTGTATATTTGCATGTGTGTATTTGTGTGTGTGTATGTATGTACGTATGTATGTTTGTATGTATGCATGCATGTATGTATGTATGTATGTATGTGTTTGTGTATGTGTGTATTATGTATGTGTATGTATGCATGTGTGTATACATGCATGTATGTATGTATGTATGTATGTGTGTGTGTATGCATGTATGTATGTATGTTTGTATGTATGCATGCATTTACGTATGTGTGTGTGTGTTTGTGTATGTGTGTATTATGTATGTGTGTATTCTAGGTTAGGTTAGGTTCGGTTAGGTTAGGTTAGGTTAGGTTAGGTTAGGTTAGGTAAGGTTAGGTTAGGTTAGGTTAGGTAAGGTACGTATGTATGTTTGTATGTATGCATGCATGTATGTGTGTGTGTGTGTTTGTGTATGTGTGTATTATGTATGTGTGTATTCGTGTGTTTGTATGTTTGCACGTGGGGATGTGTGTATTATGTATGTGTGTATGTGTGTGTGTGTATGCATGTATGTATGTGAGTACGTATGTATGTTTGTATGTATGCATGCATGTTTGCATGCATGTATGTATGTATGTATGTGTGTGTGTTTGTGTATGTGTGTATTTGTGTGGGTGTGTGTGTGTGTATGTGTGTATTATGTATGTGTGTATTCGTGTGTTTGTATGTTTGCATGTGTGTATGTGTGTATTATGTATGTGTGTATGTGTGTGTGTGTATGCATGTATGTATGTATGTATGTATGTATGTATCTGTGTGTGTTTGTGTATGTGTGTATTATGTATGTGTGTATTTGTGTGTGTGTATGTATGCACGTGTGTATGCATGCATGTACGTATGTATGTATGTATGTGTGTGTGTTCGTGTATGTGTGTATTATGTATGTGTGTATGTATGTATGTATGCATGCATGTATGTATGTGTGTGTGTGTGTTTGTGTATGTGTGTATTATGTATGTGTGTATTCGTGTGTTTGTATGTTTGCACGTGTGTATGTGTGTATTATGTATGTGTGTATGTGTGTGTGTGTATGCATGTATGTATGTGTGTACGTATGTATGTTTGTATGTATGCATGCATGTTTGCATGCATGTATGTATGTATGTATGTGTGTGTGTTTGTGTATGTGTGTATTTGTGTGGGTGTGTGTGTGTGTATGTGTGTATTATGTATGTGTGTTTGTGTGTGTTTGTATGTTTGCATGTGTGTATTTGTGTGTGTGTATGTATGTACGTATGTATGTTTGTATGTATGCATGCATGTATGTATGTATGTATGTGTGTGTGTTTGTGTATGTGTGTATTTGTGTGGGTGTGTGTGTGTGTGTATGTGTGTATTATGTATGTGTGTTTGTGTGTGTTTGTATGTTTGCATGTGTGTATTTGTGTGTGTGTATGAATGTACGTATGTATGTTTGTATGTATGCATGCATGTATGTATGTATGTATGTATGTGTTTGTGTATGTGTGTATTATGTATGTGTATGTATGCATGTGTGTATGCATGCATGTATGTATGTATGTATGTATGTATGTGTGTGTGTGTATGCATGTATGTATGTATAGTTGTATGTATGCATGCATTTACGTATGTGTGTGTGTGTTTGTGTATGTGTGTATTATGTATGTGTGTATTCTTGTGTTTGTATGTTTGCATGTGTGTATGTGTGTATGTGTGTGTGTTTATGCATGTATGTATGTATGTACGTATGTATGTTTGTATGTATGCATGCATGTATGTATGCATGTATGTATGTATGTGTGTATTCTTGTGTTTGTATGTTTGCATGCGTGTATGTGTGTATTATGTATGTGTGTATGTGTGTATGTGTATGCATGTATGTATGTATGTATGTATGTACGTATGTATGTATGTTTGTATGCATGAATGTCAGTATGTGTGTGTGTTTGTGTATGTGTGTATTATGTATGTGTGTATTCGTGTGTTTGTATGTTTGCATGTGTGTCTGTGTGTATTATGTATGTGTGTATGTGTGTGTGTATGTATGCATGTGTGTATTTGTGTGTTTGTATGTATGCATGCATGTATGTATTTATGTATGTATGCATGCATGTATGTATGTAGGTGTGTTTGTGTATAGGTTAGGTTAGGTTAGGTTCGGTAAGGTTAGGTTAGGTTAGGTTAGGTTAGGTTTGGTTAGGTTAGGTTCGGTTAGGTTAGGTTAGGTTAGGTTAGGTAAGGTTAGGTTAGGTTAGGTTAGGTTAGGTACGTATGTATGTTTGTATGTATGCATGCATGTATGTATGTATGTATGCATGTGTGTATTATGTATGTGTGTATGTATGTATGTATGCATGCATGTATGTATGTGTGTGTGTGTGTTTGTGTATGTGTGTTTTATGTATGTGTGTATTCGTGTGTTTGTATGTTTGCACGTGTGTATGTGTGTATTATGTATGTGTGTATGTGTGTGTGTGTATGCATGTATGTATGTGAGTACGTATGTATGTTTGTATGTATGCATGCATGTTTGCATGCATGTATGTATGTATGTATGTGTGTGTGTTTGTGTATGTGTGTATTTGTGTGGGTGTGTGTGTGTGTATGTGTGTATTATGTATGTATGTTTGTGTGTGTTTGTATGTTTGCATGTGTGTATTTGTGTGTGTGTATGTATGTTCGTATGTATGTTTGTATGTATGCATGCATGTATGTATGCATGTATGTATGTATGTGTGTATTCTTGTGTTTGTATGTTTGCATGCGTGTATGTGTGTATTATGTATGTGTGTATGTGTGTTTGTGTGTATGTGTATGCATGTATGTATGTATGTATGTATGTACGTATGTATGTATGTTTGTATGCATGCATGTATGTATGTGTGTGTGTTTGTGTATGTGTGTATTATGTATGTGTGTATTCGTGTGTTTGTATGTTTGCATGTGTGTATGTGTGTATTATGTATGTGTGTATGTGTGTGTGTGTATGCATGTATGTATGTATGTATGTATGTATCTGTGTGTGTTTGTGTATGTGTGTATTATGTATGTGTGTATTTGTGTGTGTGTATGTATACACGTGTGTATGCATGCATGTACGTATGTATGTATGTATGTGTGTGTGTTCGTGTATGTGTGTATTATGTATGTGTGTATGTATGTATGTATGCATGCATGTATGTATGTGTGTGTGTGTGTTTGTGTATGTGTGTATTATGTATGTGTGTATTCGTGTGTTTGTATGTTTGCACGTGTGTATGTGTGTATTATGTATGTGTGTATGTGTGTGTGTGTATGCATGTATGTATGTGTGTACGTATGTATGTTTGTATGTATGCATGCATGTTTGCATGCATGTATGTATGTATGTATGTGTGTGTGTTTGTGTATGTGTGTATTTGTGTGGGTAGGTGTGTGTGTATGTGTGTATTATGTATGTGTGTTCGTGTGTGTTTGTATGTTTGCATGTGTGTATTTGTGTGTGTGTATGTATGTACGTATGTATGTTTGTATGTATGCATGCATGTATGTATGTATGTATGTGTGTGTGTTTGTGTATGTGTGTATTTGTGTGGGTGTGTGTGTGTGTATGTGTGTATTATGTATGTGTGTTTGTGTGTGTTTGTATGTTTGCATGTGTGTATTTGTGTGTGTGTATGTATGTACGTATGTATGTTTGTATGTATGCATGCATGTATGTATGTATGTATGTGTGTGTGTTTGTGTATGTGTGTATTTGTGTGGGTGTGTGTGTGTGTATGTGTGTATTATGTATGTGTGTTTGTGTGTGTTTGTATGTTTGCATGTGTGTATTTGTGTGTGTGTATGTATGTACGTATGTATGTTTGTATGTATGCATGCATGTATGTATGTATGTATGTATGTGTTTGTGTATGTGTGTATTGTGTATGTGTATGTATGCATGTGTGTATGCATGCATGTATGTATGTATGTATGTATGTGTGTGTGTGTATGCATGTATGTATGTATAGTTGTATGTATGCATGCATTTACGTATGTGTGTGTGTGTTTGTGTATGTGTGTATTATGTATGTGTGTATTCTTGTGTTTGTATGTTTGCATGTGTGTATGTGTGTATGTGTGTGTGTTTATGCATGTATGTATGTATGTACGTATGTATGTTTGTATGTATGCATGCATGTATGTATGCATGTATGTATGTATGTGTGTATTCTTGTGTTTGTATGTTTGCATGCGTGTATGTGTGTATTATGTATGTGTGTATGTGTGTATGTGTATGCATGTATGTATGTATGTATGTTTGTACGTATGTATGTATGTTTGTATGCATGAATGTCAGTATGTGTGTGTGTTTGTGTATGTGTGTATTATGTATGTGTGTATTCGTGTGTTTGTATGTTTGCATGTGTGTCTGTGTGTATTATGTATGTGTGTATGTGTGTGTGTATGTATGCATGTGTGTATTTGTGTGTTTGTATGTATGCATGCATGTATGTATGTATGTATGTATGCATGCATGTATGTATGTGTGTGTGTTTGTGTATAGGTTAGGTAAGGTTAGGTTAGGTTAGGTTAGGTTAGGTTAGGTTAGGTTAGGTTAGGTTAGGTTCGGTTAGGTTAGGTTAGGTTAGGTTAGGTTAGGTTAGGTACGTATGTATGTTTGTATGTATGCATGCATGTATGTATGTATGTATGCATGTGTGTATTATGTATGTGTGTATGTATGTATGTATGCATGCATGTATGTATGTGTGTGTGTGTGTTTGTGTATGTGTGTATTATGTATGTGTGTATTCGTGTGTTTGTATGTTTGCACGTGTGTATGTGTGTATTATGTATGTGTGTATGTGTGTGTGTGTATGCATGTATGTATGTGAGTACGTATGTATGTTTGTATGTATGCATGCATGTTTGTATGTATGCATGCATGTTTGCATGCATGTATGTATGTATGTATGTGTGTGTGTTTGTGTATGTGTGTATTTGTGTGGGTGTGTGTGTGTGTATGTGTGTATTATGTATGTGTGTTTGTGTGTGTTTGTATGTTTGCATGTCTGTATTTGTGTGTGTGTATGTATGTACGTATGTATGTTTGTATGTATGCATGCATGTATGTATGTATGTATGTGTGTGTTTGTGTATGTGTGTATTTGTGTGGGTGTGTGTGTGTGTATGTGTGTATTATGTATGTGTGTTTGTGTGTGTTTGTATATTTGCATGTGTGTATTTGTGTGTGTGTATGTATGTACGTATGTATGTTTGTATGTATGCATGCATGTATGTATGTATGTATGTATGTGTTTGTGTATGTGTGTATTATGTATGTGTATGTATGCATGTGTGTATACATGCATGTATGTATGTATGTATGTATGTGTGTGTGTATGCATGTATGTATGTATGTTTGTATGTATGCATGCATTTACGTATGTGTGTGTGTGTTTGTGTATGTGTGTATTATGTATGTGTGTATTCTAGGTTAGGTTAGGTTCGGTTAGGTTAGGTTAGGTTAGGTTAGGTTAGGTTAGGTAAGGTTAGGTTAGGTTAGGTTAGGTAAGGTACGTATGTATGTTTGTATGTATGCATGCATGTATGTGTGTGTGTGTGTTTGTGTATGTGTGTATTATGTATGTGTGTATTCGTGTGTTTGTATGTTTGCACGTGGGGATGTGTGTATTATGTATGTGTGTATGTGTGTGTGTGTATGCATGTATGTATGTGAGTACGTATGTATGTTTGTATGTATGCATGCATGTTTGCATGCATGTATGTATGTATGTATGTGTGTGTGTTTGTGTATGTGTGTATTTGTGTGGGTGTGTGTGTGTGTATGTGTGTATTATGTATGTGTGTATTCGTGTGTTTGTATGTTTGCATGTGTGTATGTGTGTATTATGTATGTGTGTATGTGTGTGTGTGTATGCATGTATGTATGTATGTATGTATGTATGTATCTGTGTGTGTTTGTGTATGTGTGTATTATGTATGTGTGTATTTGTGTGTGTGTATGTATGCACGTGTGTATGCATGCATGTACGTATGTATGTATGTATGTGTGTGTGTTCGTGTATGTGTGTATTATGTATGTGTGTATGTATGTATGTATGCATGCATGTATGTATGTGTGTGTGTGTGTTTGTGTATGTGTGTATTATGTATGTGTGTATTCGTGTGTTTGTATGTTTGCACGTGTGTATGTGTGTATTATGTATGTGTGTATGTGTGTGTGTGTATGCATGTATGTATGTGTGTACGTATGTATGTTTGTATGTATGCATGCATGTTTGCATGCATGTATGTATGTATGTATGTGTGTGTGTTTGTGTATGTGTGTATTTGTGTGGGTGTGTGTGTGTGTATGTGTGTATTATGTATGTGTGTTTGTGTGTGTTTGTATGTTTGCATGTGTGTATTTGTGTGTGTGTATGTATGTACGTATGTATGTTTGTATGTATGCATGCATGTATGTATGTTTGTATGTGTGTGTGTTTGTGTATGTGTGTATTTGTGTGGGTGTGTGTGTGTGTGTATGTGTGTATTATGTATGTGTGTTTGTGTGTGTTTGTATGTTTGCATGTGTGTATTTGTGTGTGTGTATGAATGTACGTATGTATGTTTGTATGTATGCATGCATGTATGTATGTATGTATGTATGTGTTTGTGTATGTGTGTATTATGTATGTGTATGTATGCATGTGTGTATGCATGCATGTATGTATGTATGTATGTATGTATGTGTGTGTGTGTATGCATGTATGTATGTATAGTTGTATGTATGCATGCATTTACGTATGTGTGTGTGTGTTTGTGTATGTGTGTATTATGTATGTGTGTATTCTTGTGTTTGTATGTTTGCATGTGTGTATGTGTGTATGTGTGTGTGTTTATGCATGTATGTATGTATGTACGTATGTATGTTTGTATGTATGCATGCATGTATGTATGCATGTATGTATGTATGTGTGTATTCTTGTGTTTGTATGTTTGCATGCGTGTATGTGTGTATTATGTATGTGTGTATGTGTGTATGTGTATGCATGTATGTATGTATGTATGTATGTACGTATGTATGTATGTTTGTATGCATGAATGTCAGTATGTGTGTGTGTTTGTGTATGTGTGTATTATGTATGTGTGTATTCGTGTGTTTGTATGTTTGCATGTGTGTCTGTGTGTATTATGTATGTGTGTATGTGTGTGTGTATGTATGCATGTGTGTATTTGTGTGTTTGTATGTATGCATGCATGTATGTATTTATGTATGTATGCATGCATGTATGTATGTAGGTGTGTTTGTGTATAGGTTAGGTTAGGTTAGGTTAGGTAAGGTTAGGTTAGGTTAGGTTAGGTTAGGTTTGGTTAGGTTAGGTTCGGTTAGGTTAGGTTAGGTTAGGTTAGGTAAGGTTAGGTTAGGTTAGGTTAGGTTAGGTACGTATGTATGTTTGTATGTATGCATGCATGTATGTATGTATGTATGCATGTGTTTATTATGTATGTGTGTATGTATGTATGTATGCATGCATGTATGTATGTGTGTGTGTGTGTTTGTGTATGTGTGTTTTATGTATGTGTGTATTCGTGTGTTTGTATGTTTGCACGTGTGTATGTGTGTATTATGTATGTGTGTATGTGTGTGTGTGTATGCATGTATGTATGTGAGTACGTATGTATGTTTGTATGTATGCATGCATGTTTGCATGCATGTATGTATGTATGTATGTGTGTGTGTTTGTGTATGTGTGTATTTGTGTGGGTGTGTGTGTGTGTATGTGTGTATTATGTATGTGTGTTTGTGTGTGTTTGTATGTTTGCATGTGTGTATTTGTGTGTGTGTATGTATGTTCGTATGTATGTTTGTATGTATGCATGCATGTATGTATGCATGTATGTATGTATGTGTGTATTCTTGTGTTTGTATGTTTGCATGCGTGTATGTGTGTATTATGTATGTGTGTATGTGTGTTTGTGTGTATGTGTATGCATGTATGTATGTATGTATGTATGTACGTATGTATGTATGTTTGTATGCATGCATGTATGTATGTGTGTGTGTTTGTGTATGTGTGTATTATGTATGTGTGTATTCGTGTGTTTGTATGTTTGCATGTGTGTATGTGTGTATTTTGTATGTGTGTATGTGTGTGTGTGTATGCATGTATGTATGTATGTATGTATGTATGTATCTGTGTGTGTTTGTGTATGTGTGTATTATGTATGTGTGTATTTGTGTGTGTGTATGTATGCACGTGTGTATGCATGCATGTACGTATGTATGTATGTATGTGTGTGTGTTCGTGTATGTGTGTATTATATATGTGTGTATGTATGTATGTATGCATGCATGTATGTATGTGTGTGTGTGTGTTTGTGTATGTGCGTATTATGTATGTGTGTATTCGTGTGTTTGTATGTTTGCACGTGTGTATGTGTGTATTATGTATGTGTGTATGTGTGTGTGTGTATGCATGCATGTATGTGTGTACGTATGTATGTTTGTATGTATGCATGCATGTTTGCATGCATGTATGTATGTATGTATGTGTGTGTGTTTGTGTATGTGTGTATTTGTGTGGGTGTGTGTGTGTGTATGTGTGTATTATGTATGTGTGTTTGTGTGTGTTTGTATGTTTGCATGTGTGTATTTGTGTGTGTGTATGTATGTACGTATGTATGTTTGTATGTATGCATGCATGTATGTATGTATGTATGTGTGTGTGTTTGTGTATGTGTGTATTTGTGTGGGTGTGTGTGTTTGTGTATGTGTGTATTATGTATGTGTGTTTGTGTGTGTTTGTATGTTTGCATGTGTGTATTTGTGTGTGTGTATGAATGTACGTATGTATGTTTGTATGTATGCATGCATGTATGTATGTATGTATGTATGTGTTTGTGTATGTGTGTATTATGTATGTGTATGTATGCATGTGTGTATGCATGCATGTATGTATGTATGTATGTATGTGTGTGTGTGTATGTATGTATGTATGTATAGTTGTATGTATGCATGCATTTACGTATGTGTGTGTGTGTTTGTGTATGTGTGTATTATGTATGTGTGTATTCTTGTGTTTGTATGTTTGCATGTGTGTATGTGTGTATGTGTGTGTGTTTATGCATGTATGTATGTATGTACGTATGTATGTTTGTATGTATGCATGCATGTTTGCATGCATGTATGTATGTATGTATGTGTGTGTGTTTGTGTATGTGTGTATTTGTGTGGGTGTGTGTGTGTGTGTATGTGTGTATTATGTATGTGTGTTTGTGTGTGTTTGTATGTTTGCATGTGTGTATTTGTGTGTGTGTTTGTATGTAAGCATGCATGTATGTATGTATGTATGTATGCATGCATGTATGTATGTGTGTGTGTTTGTGTATAGGTAAGGTTAGGTTAGGTAAGGTTAGGTTAGGTTAGGTTAGGTTAGGTTAGTTTAGGTAAGGTTAGGTTCGGTTAGGTTAGGTTAGGTTAGGTTAGGTTAGGTTTGGTAAGGTTAGGTTAGGTTAGGTTAGGTTAGGTACGTATGTATGTTTGTATGTATGCATGCATGTATGTATGTATGTATGCATGTGTGTATTATGTATGTGTGTATGTATGTATGTATGCATGCATGTATGTATGTGTGTGTGTGTTTGTGTATGTGTGTATTATGTATGTGTGTATTCGTGTGTTTGTATGTTTGCACGTGTGTATATGTGTATGTGTGTGTGTGTATGCATGTATGTATGTGAGTACGTATGTATGTTTGTATGTATGCATGCATGTTTGCATGCATGTATGTATGTATGTATGTGTGTGTGTTTGTGTATGTGTGTATTTGTGTGGGTGTGTGTGTGTGTATGTGTGTATTATGTATGTGTGTTTGTGTGTGTTTGTATGTTTGCATGTGTGTATTTGTGTGTGTGTATGTATGTACGTATGTATGTTTGTATGTATGCATGCATGTATGTATGTTTTTATGTGTGTGTTTGTGTATGTGTGTATTTGTGTGGGTGTGTGTGTGTGTATGTGTGTATTATGTATGTGTGTTTGTGTGTGTTTGTATATTTGCATGTGTGTATTTGTGTGTGTGTATGTATGTACGTATGTATGTTTGTATGTATGCATGCATGTATGTATGTATGTATGTATGTGTTTGTGTATGTGTGTATTATGTATGTGTATGTATGCATGTGTGTATACATGCATGTATGTATGTATGTATGTATGTGTGTGTGTATGCATGTATGTATGTATGTTTGTATGTATGCATGCATTTACGTATGTGTGTGTGTGTTTGTGTATGTGTGTATTATGTATGTGTGTATTCTAGGTTAGGTTAGGTTCGGTTAGGTTAGGTTAGGTTAGGTTAGGTTAGGTTAGGTAAGGTTAGGCTAGGTTAGGTTAGGTTAGGTACGTATGTATGTTTGTATGTATGCATGCATGTATGTGTGTGTGTGTGTTTGTGTATGTGTGTATTATGTATGTGTGTATTCGTGTGTTTGTATGTTTGCACGTGTGTATGTGTGTATTATGTATGTGTGTATGTGTGTGTGTGTATGCATGTATGTATGTGTGTACGTATGTATGTTTGTATGTATGCATGCATGTTTGCATGCATGTATGTATGTATGTATGTGTGTGTGTTTGTGTATGTGTGTATTTGTGTGGGTGTGTGTGTGTATGTGTGTATTATGTATGTGTGTTTGTGTGTGTTTGTATGTTTGCATGTGTGTATTTGTGTGTGTGTATGTATGTACGTTTGTATGTTTGTATGTATGCATGCATGTATGTATGTATGTATGTATGTGTTTGTGTATGTGTGTATTATGTATGTGTATGTATGCATGTGTGTATGCATGCATGTATGTATGTATGTATGTATAGTTGTATGTATGCATGCATTTACGTATGTGTGTGTGTGTTTGTGTATGTGTGTATTATGTATGTGTGTATTCTTGTGTTTGTATGTTTGCATGTGTGTATGTGTGTATGTGTTTGTGTTTATGCATGTATGTATGTATGTACGTATGTATGTTTGTATGTATGCATGCATGTATGTATGCATGTATGTATGTATGTGTGTTTTCTTGTGTTTGTATGTTTGCATGCGTGTATGTGTGTATTATGTATGTGTGTATGTGTGTATGTGTATGCATGTATGTATGTATGTATGTATGTACGTATGTATGTATGTTTGTATGCATGAATGTCAGTATGTGTGTGTGTTTGTGTATGTGTGTATTATGTATGTGTGTATTCGTGTGTTTGTATGTTTGAATGTGTGTCTGTGTGTATTATGTATGTGTGTATGTGTGTGTGTATGTATGCATGTGTGTATTTGTGTGTTTGTATGTATGCATGCATGTATGTATGTATGTATGTATGCATGCATGTATGTATGTGTGTGTGTTTGTGTATAGGTTAGGTTAGGTTAGGTTAGGTTAGGTTAGGTTAGGTTAGGTTAGGTTAGGTTAGGTTAGGTTAGGTTAGGTTAGGTTAGGTTCGGTTAGGTTAGGTTAGGTTAGGTTAGGTTAGGTTAGGTAAGGTTAGGTTAGGTTAGGTTAGGTAAGTACGTATGTATGTTTGTATGTATGCATGCATGTTTGCATGCATGTATGTATGTATGTATGTGTGTGTGTTTGTGTATGTGTGTATTTGTGTGGGTGTGTGTGTGTGTATGTGTGTATTATGTATGTGTGTTTGTGTGTGTTTGTATGTTTGCATGTGTGTATTTGTGTGTGTGTATGTATGTTCGTATGTATGTTTGTATGTATGCATGCATGTATGTATGCATGTATGTATGTATGTGTGTATTCTTGTGTTTGTATGTTTGCATGCGTGTATGTGTGTATTATGTATGTGTGTATGTGTGTTTGTGTGTATGTGTATGCATGTATGTATGTATGTATGTATGTACGTATGTATGTATGTTTGTATGCATGCATGTATGTATGTGTGTGTGTTTGTGTATGTGTGTATTATGTATGTGTGTATTCGTGTGTTTGTATGTTTGCATGTGTGTATGTGTGTATTATGTATGTGTGTATGTGTGTGTGTGTATGCATGTATGTATGTATGTATGTATGTATGTATCTGTGTGTGTTTGTGTATGTGTGTATTATGTATGTGTGTATTTGTGTGTGTGTATGTATGCACGTGTGTATGCATGCATGTACGTATGTATGTATGTATGTGTGTGTGTTCGTGTATGTGTGTATTATGTATGTGTGTATGTATGTATGTATGCATGCATGTATGTATGTGTGTGTGTGTGTTTGTGTATGTGTGTATTATGTATGTGTGTATTCGTGTGTTTGTATGTTTGCACGTGTGTATGTGTGTATTATGTATGTGTGTATGTGTGTGTGTGTATGCATGTATGTATGTGTGTACGTTTGTATGTTTGTATGTATGCATGCATGTTTGCATGCATGTATGTATGTATGTATGTGTGTGTGTTTGTGTATGTGTGTATTTGTGTGGGTGTGTGTGTGTGTATGTGTGTATTATGTATGTGTGTTTGTGTGTGTTTGTATGTTTGCATGTCTGTATTTGTGTGTGTGTATGTATGTACGTATGTATGTTTGTATGTATGCATGCATGTATGTATGTATGTATGTGTGTGTGTTTGTGTATGTGTGTATTTGTGTGGGTGTGTGTCTGTGTATGTGTGTATTATGTATGTGTGTTTGTGTGTGTTTGTATGTTTGCATGTGTGTATTTGTGTGTGTGTTTGTATGTAAGCATGCATGTATGTATGTATGTATGTATGCATGCATGTATGTATGTGTGTGTGTTTGTGTATAGGTTAGGTTAGGTTAGGTAAGGTTAGGTTAGGTTAGGTTAGGTTAGGTTAGTTTAGGTTAGGTTAGGTTCGGTTAGGTTAGGTTAGGTTAGGTTAGGTTAGGTTAGGTAAGGTTAGGTTAGGTTAGGTTAGGTTAGGTACGTATGTATGTTTGTATGTATGCATGCATGTATGTATGTATGTATGCATGTGTGTATTATGTATGTGTGTATGTATGTATGTATGCATGCATGTATGTATGTGTGTGTGTGTTTGTGTATGTGTGTATTATGTATGTGTGTATTCGTGTGTTTGTATGTTTGCACGTGTGTATATGTGTATGTGTGTGTGTGTATGCATGTATGTATGTGAGTACGTATGTATGTTTGTATGTATGCATGCATGTTTGCATGCATGTATGTATGTATGTATGTGTGTGTGTTTGTGTATGTGTGTATTTGTGTGGGTGTGTGTGTGTATGTGTGTATTATGTATGTGTGTTTGTGTGTGTTTGTATGTTTGCATGTGTGTATTTGTGTGTGTGTATGTATGTACGTATGTATGTTTGTATGTATGCATGCATGTATGTATGTATGTATGTGTGTGTTTGTGTATGTGTGTATTTGTGTGGGTGTGTGTGTGTGTATGTGTGTATTATGTATGTGTGTTTGTGTGTGTTTGTATATTTGCATGTGTGTATTTGTGTGTGTGTATGTATGTACGTATGTATGTTTGTATGTATGCATGCATGTATGTATGTATGTATGTATGTGTTTGTGTATGTGTGTATTATGTATGTGTATGTATGCATGTGTGTATACATGCATGTATGTATGTATGTATGTATGTGTGTGTGTATGCATGTATGTATGTATGTTTGTATGTATGCATGCATTTACGTATGTGTGTGTGTGTTTGTGTATGTGTGTATTATGTATGTGTGTATTCTAGGTTAGGTTAGGTTCGGTTAGGTTAGGTTAGGTTAGGTTAGGTTAGGTTAGGTAAGGTTAGGTTAGGTTAGGTTAGGTTAGGTACGTATGTATGTTTGTATGTATGCATGCATGTATGTGTGTGTGTGTGTTTGTGTATGTGTGTATTATGTATGTGTGTATTCGTGTGTTTGTATGTTTGCACGTGTGTATGTGTGTATTATGTATGTGTGTATGTGTGTGTGTGTATGCATGTATGTATGTGTGTACGTATGTATGTTTGTATGTATGCATGCATGTTTGCATGCATGTATGTATGTATGTATGTGTGTGTGTTTGTGTATGTGTGTATTTGTGTGGGTGTGTGTGTGGGTATGTGTGTATTATGTATGTGTGTTTGTGTGTGTTTGTATGTTTGCATGTGTGTATTTGTGTGTGTGTATGTATGTACGTATGTATGTTTGTATGTATGCATGCATGTATGTATGTATGTATGTATGTGTTTGTGTATGTGTGTATTATGTATGTGTATGTATGCATGTGTGTATGCATGCATGTATGTATGTATGTATGTATGTGTGTGTGTGTCTGCATGTATGTATGTATAGTTGTATGTATGCATGCATTTACGTATGTGTGTGTGTGTTTGTGTATGTGTGTATTATGTATGTGTGTATTCTTGTGTTTGTATGTTTGCATGTGTGTATGTGTGTATGTGTTTGTGTTTATGCATGTATGTATGTATGTACGTATGTATGTTTGTATGTATGCATGCATGTATGTATGCATGTATGTATGTATGTGTGTATTCTTGTGTTTGTATGTTTGCATGCGTGTATGTGTGTATTATGTATGTGTGTATGTGTGTATGTGTATGCATGTATGTATGTATGTATGTATGTACGTATGTATGTATGTTTGTATGCATGAATGTCAGTATGTGTGTGTGTTTGTGTATGTGTGTATTATGTATGTGTGTATTCGTGTGTTTGTATGTTTGCATGTGTGTCTGTGTGTATTATGTATGTGTGTATGTGTGTGTGTATGTATGCATGTGTGTATTTGTGTGTTTGTATGTATGCATGCATGTATGTATGTATGTATGTATGCATGCATGTATGTATGTGTGTGTGTTTGTGTATAGGTTAGGTTAGGTTAGGTTAGGTTAGGTTAGGTTAGGTTAGGTTAGGTTAGGTTAGGTTAGGTTAGGTTAGGTTAGGTTAGGTTAGGTTAGGTTAGGTTCGGTTAGGTTAGGTTAGGTTAGGTTAGGTAAGGTTAGGTTAGGTTAGGTTAGGTTAGGTACGTATGTATGTTTGTATGTATGCATGCATGTATTTATGTATGTATGCATGTGTGTATTATGTATGTGTGTATGTATGTATGTATGCATGCATGTATGTATGTGTGTGTGTGTGTGTTTGTGTATGTGTGTATTATGTATGTGTGTATTCGTGTGTTTGTATGTTTGCACGTGTGTATGTGTGTATTATGTATGTGTGTATGTGTGTGTGTGTATGCATGTATGTATGTGAGTACGTATGTATGTTTGTATGTATGCATGCATGTTTGCATGCATGTATGTATGTATGTATGTGTGTGTGTTTGTGTATGTGTGTATTTGTGTGGGTGTGTGTGTGTGTATGTGTGTATTATGTATGTGTGTTTGTGTGTGTTTGTATGTTTGCATGTGTGTATTTGTGTGTGTGTATGTATGTTCGTATGTATGTTTGTATGTATGCATGCATGTATGTATGCATGTATGTATGTATGTGTGTATTCTTGTGTTTGTATGTTTGCATGCGTGTATGTGTGTATTATGTATGTGTGTATGTGTGTTTGTGTGTATGTGTATGCATGTATGTATGTATGTATGTATGTACGTATGTATGTATGTTTGTATGCATGCATGTATGTATGTGTGTGTGTTTGTGTATGTGTGTATTATGTATGTGTGTATTCGTGTGTTTGTATGTTTGCATGTGTGTATGTGTGTATTATGTATGTGTGTATGTGTGTGTGTGTATGCATGTATGTATGTATGTATGTATGTATGTATCTGTGTGTGTTTGTGTATGTGTGTATTATGTATGTGTGTATTTGTGTGTGTGTATGTATGCACGTGTGTATGCATGCATGTACGTATGTATGTATGTATGTGTGTGTGTTCGTGTATGTGTGTATTATGTATGTGTGTATGTATGTATGTATGCATGCATGTATGTATGTGTGTGTGTGTGTTTGTGTATGTGTGTATTATGTATGTGTGTATTCGTGTGTTTGTATGTTTGCACGTGTGTATGTGTGTATTATGTATGTGTGTATGTGTGTGTGTGTATGCATGTATGTATGTGTGTACGTATGTATGTTTGTATGTATGCATGCATGTTTGCATGCATGTATGTATGTATGTATGTGTGTGTGTTTGTGTATGTGTGTATTTGTGTGGGTGTGTGTGTGTGTATGTGTGTATTATGTATGTGTGTTTGTGTGTGTTTGTATGTTTGCATGTGTGTATTTGTGTGTGTGTATGTATGTACGTATGTATGTTTGTATGTATGCATGCATGTATGTATGTATGTATGTGTGTGTGTTTGTGTATGTGTGTATTTGTGTGGGTGTGTGTGTGTGTGTATGTGTGTATTATGTATGTGTGTTTGTGTGTGTTTGTATGTTTGCATGTGTGTATTTGTGTGTGTGTATGAATGTACGTATGTATGTTTGTATGTATGCATGCATGTATGTATGTATGTATGTATGTGTTTGTGTATGTGTGTATTATGTATGTGTATGTATGCATGTGTGTATGCATGCATGTATGTATGTATGTATGTATGTATGTGTGTGTGTGTATGCATGTATGTATGTATAGTTGTATGTATGCATGCATTTACGTATGTGTGTGTGTGTTTGTGTATGTGTGTATTATGTATGTGTGTATTCTTGTGTTTGTATGTTTGCATGTGTGTATGTGTGTATGTGTGTGTGTTTATGCATGTATGTATGTATGTACGTATGTATGTTTGTATGTATGCATGCATGTATGTATGCATGTATGTATGTATGTGTGTATTCTTGTGTTTGTATGTTTGCATGCGTGTATGTGTGTATTATGTATGTGTGTATGTGTGTATGTGTATGCATGTATGTATGTATGTATGTATGTACGTATGTATGTATGTTTGTATGCATGAATGTCAGTATGTGTGTGTGTTTGTGTATGTGTGTATTATGTATGTGTGTATTCGTGTGTTTGTATGTTTGCATGTGTGTCTGTGTGTATTATGTATGTGTGTATGTGTGTGTGTATGTATGCATGTGTGTATTTGTGTGTTTGTATGTATGCATGCATGTATGTATGTATGTATGTATGCATGCATGTATGTATGTGTGTGTGTTTGTGTATAGGTTAGGTTAGGTTAGGTTAGGTTAGTTTAGGTTAGGTTAGGTTAGGTTAGGTTAGGTTAGGTTAGGTTAGGTTAGGTTAGGTTAGGTTAGGTTAGGTTAGGTTAGGTTAGGTTAGGTTAGGTAAGGTTAGGTTAGGTTAGGTTAGGTTAGGTACGTATGTATGTTTGTATGTATGCATGCATGTATTTATGTATGTATGCATGTGTGTATTATGTATGTGTGTATGTATGTATGTATGCATGCATGTATGTATGTGTGTGTGTGTGTTTGTGTATGTGTGTATTATGTATGTGTGTATTCGTGTGTTTGTATGTTTGCACGTGTGTATGTGTGTATTATGTATGTGTGTATGTGTGTGTGTGTATGCATGTATGTATGTGTGTACGTATGTATGTTTGTATGTATGCATGCATGTTTGCATGCATGTATGTATGTATGTATGTGTGTGTGTTTGTGTATGTGTGTATTTGTGTGGGTGTGTGTGTGTGTATGTGTGTATTATGTATGTGTGTTTGTGTGTGTTTGTATGTTTGCATGTCTGTATTTGTGTGTGTGTATGTATGTACGTATGTATGTTTGTATGTATGCATGCATGTATGTATGTATGTATGTGTGTGTGTTTGTGTATGTGTGTATTTAGGTTAGGTTAGGTAAGGTTAGGTTAGGTTAGGTTAGGTTAGGTTAGTTTAGGTTAGGTTAGGTTCGGTTAGGTTAGGTTAGGTTAGGTTAGGTTAGGTTAGGTAAGGTTAGGTTAGGTTAGGTTAGGTTAGGTACGTATGTATGTTTGTATGTATGCATGCATGTATGTATGTATGTATGCATGTGTGTATTTTGTATGTGTGTATGTATGTATGTATGCATGCATGTATGTATGTGTGTGTGTGTTTGTGTATGTGTGTATTATGTATGTGTGTATTCGTGTGTTTGTATGTTTGCACGTGTGTATATGTGTATGTGTGTGTGTGTATGCATGTATGTATGTGAGTACGTATGTATGTTTGTATGTATGCATGCATGTTTGCATGCATGTATGTATGTATGTATGTGTGTGTGTTTGTGTATGTGTGTATTTGTGTGGGTGTGTGTGTGTATGTGTGTATTATGTATGTGTGTTTGTGTGTGTTTGTATGTTTGCATGTGTGTATTTGTGTGTGTGTATGTATGAACGTATGTATGTTTGTATGTATGCATGCATGTATGTATGTATGTATGTGTGTGTTTGTGTATGTGTGTATTTGTGTGGGTGTGTGTGTGTGTATGTGTGTATTATGTATGTGTGTTTGTGTGTGTTTGTATATTTGCATGTGTGTATTTGTGTGTGTGTATGTATGTACGTATGTATGTTTGTATGTATGCATGCATGTATGTATGTATGTATGTATGTGTTTGTGTATGTGTGTATTATGTATGTGTATGTATGCATGTGTGTATACATGCATGTATGTATGTATGTATGTATGTGTGTGTGTATGCATGTATGTATGTATGTTTGTATGTATGCATGCATTTACGTATGTGTGTGTGTGTTTGTGTATGTGTGTATTATGTATGTGTGTATTCTAGGTTAGGTTAGGTTCGGTTAGGTTAGGTTAGGTTAGGTTAGGTTAGGTTAGGTAAGGTTAGGTTAGGTTAGGTTAGGTTAGGTACGTATGTATGTTTGTATGTATGCATGCATGTATGTGTGTGTGTGTGTTTGTGTATGTGTGTATTATGTATGTGTGTATTCGTGTGTTTGTATGTTTGCACGTGTGTATGTGTGTATTATGTATGTGTGTATGTGTGTGTGTGTATGCATGTATGTATGTGTGTACGTATGTATGTTTGTATGTATGCATGCATGTTTGCATGCATGTATGTATGTATGTATGTGTGTGTGTTTGTGTATGTGTGTATTTGTGTGGGTGTGTGTGTGTGTATGTGTGTATTATGTATGTGTGTTTGTGTGTGTTTGTATGTTTGCATGTGTGTATTTGTGTGTGTGTATGTATGTACGTATGTATGTTTGTATGTATGCATGCATGTATGTATGTATGTATGTATGTGTTTGTGTATGTGTGTATTATGTATGTGTATGTATGCATGTGTGTATGCATGCATGTATGTATGTATGTATGTATGTGTGTGTGTGTATGCATGTATGTATGTATAGTTGTATGTATGCATGCATTTACGTATGTGTGTGTGTGTTTGTGTATGTGTGTATTATGTATGTGTGTATTCTTGTGTTTGTATGTTTGCATGTGTGTATGTGTGTATGTGTTTGTGTTTATGCATGTATGTATGTATGTACGTATGTATGTTTGTATGTATGCATGCATGTATGTATGCATGTATGTATGTATGTGTGTATTCTTGTGTTTGTATGTTTGCATGCGTGTATGTGTGTATTATGTATGTGTGTATGTGTGTATGTGTATGCATGTATGTATGTATGTATGTATGTACGTATGTATGTATGTTTGTATGCATGAATGTCAGTATGTGTGTGTGTTTGTGTATGTGTGTATTATGTATGTGTGTATTCGTGTGTTTGTATGTTTGCATGTGTGTCTGTGTGTATTAGGTATGTGTGTATGTGTGTGTGTATGTATGCATGTGTGTATTTGTGTGTTTGTATGTATGCATGCATGTATGTATATATGTATGTATGCATGCATGTATGTATGTGTGTGTGTTTGTGTATAGGTTAGGTTAGGTTAGGTTAGGTTAGGTTAGGTAAGGTTAGGTTAGGTTAGGTTAGGTTAGGTTAGGTTAGGTTAGGTTAGGTTAGGTTAGGTTCGGTTAGGTTAGGTTAGGTTAGGTTAGGTAAGGTTAGGTTAGGTTAGGTTAGGTTAGGTACGTATGTATGTTTGTATGTATGCATGCATGTATTTATGTATGTATGCATGTGTGTATTATGTATGTGTGTATGTATGTATGTATGCATGCATGTATGTATGTGTGTGTGTGTGTTTGTGTATGTGTGTATTATGTATGTGTGTATTCGTGTGTTTGTATGTTTGCACGTGTGTATGTGTGTATTATGTATGTGTGTATGTGTGTGTGTGTATGCATTTTTGTATGTGAGTACGTATGTATGTTTGTATGTATGCATGCATGTTTGCATGCATGTATGTATGTATGTATGTGTGTGTGTTTGTGTATGTGTGTATTTGTGTGGGTGTGTGTGTGTGTATGTGTGTATTATGTATGTGTGTTTGTGTGTGTTTGTATGTTTGCATGTGTGTATTTGTGTGTGTGTATGTATGTACGTATGTATGTTTGTATGTATGCATGCATGTATGTATGTATGTATGTGTGTGTGTTTGTGTATGTGTGTATTTGTGTGGGTGTGTGTGTGTGTGTATGTGTGTATTATGTATGTGTGTTTGTGTGTGTTTGTATGTTTGCATGTGTGTATTTGTGTGTGTGTATGAATGTACGTATGTATGTTTGTATGTATGCATGCATGTATGTATGTATGTATGTATGTGTTTGTGTATGTGTGTATTATGTATGTGTATGTATGCATGTGTGTATGCATGCATGTATGTATGTATGTATGTATGTATGTGTGTGTGTGTATGCATGTATGTATGTATAGTTGTATGTATGCATGCATTTACGTATGTGTGTGTGTGTTTGTGTATGTGTGTATTATGTATGTGTGTATTCTTGTGTTTGTATGTTTGCATGTGTGTATGTGTGTATGTGTGTGTGTTTATGCATGTATGTATGTATGTACGTATGTATGTTTGTATGTATGCATGCATGTATGTATGCATGTATGTATGTATGTGTGTATTCTTGTGTTTGTATGTTTGCATGCGTGTATGTGTGTATTATGTATGTGTGTATGTGTGTATGTGTATGCATGTATGTATGTATGTATGTATGTACGTATGTATGTATGTTTGTATGCATGAATGTCAGTATGTGTGTGTGTTTGTGTATGTGTGTATTATGTATGTGTGTATTCGTGTGTTTGTATGTTTGCATGTGTGTCTGTGTGTATTATGTATGTGTGTATGTGTGTGTGTATGTATGCATGTGTGTATTTGTGTGTTTGTATGTATGCATGCATGTATGTATTTATGTATGTATGCATGCATGTATGTATGTAGGTGTGTTTGTGTATAGGTTAGGTTAGGTTAGGTTAGGTAAGGTTAGGTTAGGTTAGGTTAGGTTAGGTTAGGTTTGGTTAGGTTAGGTTCGGTTAGGTTAGGTTAGGTTAGGTTAGGTAAGGTTAGGTTAGGTTAGGTTAGGTTAGGTACGTATTTATGTTTGTATGTATGCATGCATGTATGTATGTATGTATGCATGTGTGTATTATGTATGTGTGTATGTATGTATGTATGCATGCATGTATGTATGTGTGTGTGTGTGTTTGTGTATGTGTGTATTATGTATGTGTGTATTCGTGTGTTTGTATGTTTGCACGTGTGTATGTGTGTATTATGTATGTGTGTATGTGTGTGTGTGTATGCATGTATGTATGTGAGTACGTATGTATGTTTGTATGTATGCATGAATGTTTGCATGCATGTATGTATGTATGTATGTGTGTGTGTTTGTGTATGTGTGTATTTGTGTGGGTGTGTGTGTGTGTATGTGTGTATTATGTATGTGTGTTTGTGTGTGTTTGTATGCTTGCATGTCTGTATTTGTGTGTGTGTATGTATGTACGTATGTATGTTTGTATGTATGCATGCATGTATGTATGTATGTATGTGTGTGTTTGTGTATGTGTGTATTTGTGTGGGTGTGTGTGTGTGTATGTGTGTATTATGTATGTGTGTTTGTGTGTGTTTGTATATTTGCATGTGTGTATTTGTGTGTGTGTATGTATGTACGTATGTATGTTTGTATGTATGCATGCATGTATGTATGTATGTATGTATGTGTTTGTGTATGTGTGTATTATGTATGTGTATGTATGCATGTGTGTATACATGCATGTATGTATGTATGTATGTATGTGTGTGTGTATGCATGTATGTATGTATGTTTGTATGTATGCATGCATTTACGTATGTGTGTGTGTGTTTGTGTATGTGTGTATTATGTATGTGTGTATTCTAGGTTAGGTTAGGTTCGGTTAGGTTAGGTTAGGTTAGGTTAGGTTAGGTAAGGTAAGGTTAGGTTAGGTTAGGTTAGGTTAGGTACGTATGTATGTTTGTATGTATGCATGCATGTATGTTTGTGTGTGTGTTTGTGTATGTGTGTATTATGTATGTGTGTATTCGTGTGTTTGTATGTTTGCACGTGTGTATGTGTGTATTATGTATGTGTGTATGTGTGTGTGTGTATGCATGTATGTATGTGTGTACGTATGTATGTTTGTATGTATGCATGCATGTTTGCATGCATGTATGTATGTATGTATGTGTGTGTGTTTGTGTATGTGTGTATTTGTGTGGGTGTGTGTGTGTGTATGTGTGTATTATGTATGTGTGTTTGTGTGTGTTTGTATGTTTGCATGTGTGTATTTGTGTGTGTGTATGTATGTTCGTATGTATGTTTGTATGTATGCATGCATGTATGTATGCATGTATGTATGTATGTGTGTATTCTTGTGTTTGTATGTTTGCATGCGTGTATGTGTGTATTATGTATGTGTGTATGTGTGTTTGTGTGTATGTGTATGCATGTATGTATGTATGTATGTATGTACGTATGTATGTATGTTTGTATGCATGCATGTATGTATGTGTGTGTGTTTGTGTATGTGTGTATTATGTATGTGTGTATTCGTGTGTTTGTATGTTTGCATGTGTGTATGTGTGTATTATGTATGTGTGTATGTGTGTGTGTGTATGCATGTATGTATGTATGTATGTATGTATGTATCTGTGTGTGTTTGTGTATGTGTGTATTTTGTATGTGTGTATTTGTGTGTGTGTATGTATGCACGTGTGTATGCATGCATGTACGTATGTATGTATGTATGTGTGTGTGTTCGTGTATGTGTGTATTATGTATGTGTGTATGTATGTATGTATGCATGCATGTATGTATGTGTGTGTGTGTGTTTGTGTATGTGTGTATTATGTATGTGTGTATTCGTGTGTTTGTATGTTTGCACGTGTGTATGTGTGTATTATGTATGTGTGTATGTGTGTGTGTGTATGCATGTATGTATGTGTGTACGTATGTATGTTTGTATGTATGCATGCATGTTTGCATGCATGTATGTATGTATGTATGTGTGTGTGTTTGTGTATGTGTGTATTTGTGTGGGTGTGTGTGTGTGTATGTGTGTATTATGTATGTGTGTTTGTGTGTGTTTGTATGTTTGCATGTGTGTATTTGTGTGTGTGTATGTATGTACGTATGTATGTTTGTATGTATGCATGCATGTATGTATGTATGTATGTGTGTGTGTTTGTGTATGTGTGTATTTGTGTGGGTGTGTGTGTGTGTGTGTGTATGTGTGTATTATGTATGTGTGTTTGTGTGTGTTTGTATGTTTGCATGTGTGTATTTGTGTGTGTGTATGTATGCACGTATGTATGTTTGTATGTATGCATGCATGTATGTATGTATGTATGTATGTGTTTGTGTATGTGTGTATTGTGTATGTGTATGTATGCATGTGTGTATGCATGCATGTATGTATGTATGTATGTATGTGTGTGTGTGTATGCATGTATGTATGTATAGTTGTATGAGTGCATGCATTTACGTATGTGTGTGTGTGTTTGTGTATGTGTGTATTATGTATGTGTGTATTCTTGTGTTTGTATGTTTGCATGTGTGTATGTGTGTATGTGTGTGTGTTTATGCATGTATGTATGTATGTACGTATGTATGTTTGTATGTATGCATGCATGTATGTATGCATGTATGTATGTATGTGTGTATTCTTGTGTTTGTATGTTTGCATGCGTGTATGTGTGTATTATGTATGTGTGTATGTGTGTATGTGTATGCATGTATGTATGTATGTATGTATGTACGTATGTATGTATGTTTGTATGCATGAATGTCAGTATGTGTGTGTGTTTGTGTATGTGTGTATTATGTATGTGTGTATTCGTGTGTTTGTATGTTTGCATGTGTGTCTGTGTGTATTATGTATGTGTGTATGTGTGTGTGTATGTATGCATGTGTGTATTTGTGTGTTTGTATGTATGCATGCATGTATGTATGTATGTATGTATGCATGCATGTATGTATGTGTGTGTGTTTGTGTATAGGTTAGGTAAGGTTAGGTTAGGTTAGGTTAGGTTACGTTAGGTTAGGTTAGGTTAGGTTAGGTTAGGTTCGGTTAGGTTAGGTTAGGTTAGGTTAGGTTAGGTTAGGTTAGGTAAGGTTAGGTTAGGTTAGGTTAGGTTAGGTACGTATGTATGTTTGTATGTATGCATGCATGTATGTATGTATGTATGCATGTGTGTATTATGTATGTGTGTATGTATGTATGTATGCATGCATGTATGTATGTGTGTGTGTGTGTGTTTGTGTATGTGTGTATTATGTATGTGTGTATTCGTGTGTTTGTATGTTTGCACGTGTGTATGTGTGTATTATGTATGTGTGTATGTGTGTGTGTGTATGCATGTATGTATGTGAGTACGTATGTATGTTTGTATGTATGCATGCATGTTTGCATGCATGTATGTATGTATGTATGTGTGTGTGTTTGTGTATGTGTGTATTTGTGTGGGTGTGTGTGTGTGTATGTGTGTATTATGTATGTGTGTTTGTGTGTGTTTGTATGTTTGCATGTGTGTATTTGTGTGTGTGTATGTATGTTCGTATGTATGTTTGTATGTATGCATGCATGTATGTATGCATGTATGTATGTATGTGTGTATTCTTGTGTTTGTATGTTTGCATGCGTGTATGTGTGTATTATGTATGTGTGTATGTGTGTTTGTGTGTATGTGTATGCATGTATGTATGTATGTATGTATGTACGTATGTATGTATGTTTGTATGCATGCATGTATGTATGTGTGTGTGTTTGTGTATGTGTGTATTATGTATGTGTGTATTCGTGTGTTTGTATGTTTGCATGTGTGTATGTGTGTATTATGTATGTGTGTATGTGTGTGTGTGTATGCATGTATGTATGTATGTATGTATGTATGTATCTGTGTGTGTTTGTGTATGTGTGTATTATGTATGTGTGTATTTGTGTGTGTGTATGTATGCACGTGTGTATGCATGCATGTACGTATGTATGTATGTATGTGTGTGTGTTCGTGTATGTGTGTATTATGTATGTGTGTATGTATGTATGTATGCATGCATGTATGTATGTGTGTGTGTGTGTTTGTGTATGTGTGTATTATGTATGTGTGTATTCGTGTGTTTGTATGTTTGCACGTGTGTATGTGTGTATTATGTATGTGTGTATGTGTGTGTGTGTATGCATGTATGTATGTGTGTACGTATGTATGTTTGTATGTATGCATGCATGTTTGCATGCATGTATGTATGTATGTATGTGTGTGTGTTTGTGTATGTGTGTATTTGTGTGGGTGTGTGTGTGTGTATGTGTGTATTATGTATGTGTGTTTGTGTGTGTTTGTATGTTTGCATGTGTGTATTTGTGTGTGTGTATGTATGTACGTATGTATGTTTGTATGTATGCATGCATGTATGTATGTATGTATGTGTGTGTGTTTGTGTATGTGTGTATTTGTGTGGGTGTGTGTGTGTGTGTATGTGTGTATTATGTATGTGTGTTTGTGTGTGTTTGTATGTTTGCATGTGTGTATTTGTGTGTGTGTATGAATGTACGTATGTATGTTTGTATGTATGCATGCATGTATGTATGTATGTATGTATGTGTTTGTGTATGTGTGTATTATGTATGTGTATGTATGCATGTGTGTATGCATGCATGTATGTATGTATGTATGTATGTATGTGTGTGTGTGTATGCATGTATGTATGTATAGTTGTATGTATGCATGCATTTACGTATGTGTGTGTGTGTTTGTGTATGTGTGTATTATGTATGTGTGTATTCTTGTGTTTGTATGTTTGCATGTGTGTATGTGTGTATGTGTGTGTGTTTATGCATGTATGTATGTATGTACGTATGTATGTTTGTATGTATGCATGCATGTATGTATGCATGTATGTATGTATGTGTGTATTCTTGTGTTTGTATGTTTGCATGCGTGTATGTGTGTATTATGTATGTGTGTATGTGTGTATGTGTATGCATGTATGTATGTATGTATGTATGTACGTATGTATGTATGTTTGTATGCATGAATGTCAGTATGTGTGTGTGTTTGTGTATGTGTGTATTATGTATGTGTGTATTCGTGTGTTTGTATGTTTGCATGTGTGTCTGTGTGTATTATGTATGTGTGTATGTGTGTGTGTATGTATGCATGTGTGTATTTGTGTGTTTGTATGTATGCATGCATGTATGTATGTATGTATGTATGCATGCATGTATGTATGTGTGTGTGTTTGTGTATAGGTTAGGTTAGGTTAGGTTAGGTTAGTTTAGGTTAGGTTAGGTTAGGTTAGGTTAGGTTAGGTTAGGTTAGGTTAGGTTCGGTTAGGTTAGGTTAGGTTAGGTTAGGTTAGGTTAGGTTAGGTAAGGTTAGGTTAGGTTAGGTTAGGTTAGGTACGTATGTATGTTTGTATGTATGCATGCATGTATTTATGTATGTTTGCATGTGTGTATTATGTATGTGTGTATGTATGTATGTATGCATGCATGTATGTATGTGTGTGTGTGTGTTTGTGTATGTGTGTATTATGTATGTGTGTATTCGTGTGTTTGTATGTTTGCACGTGTGTATGTGTGTATTATGTATGTGTGTATGTGTGTGTGTGTATGCATGTATGTATGTGTGTACGTATGTATGTTTGTATGTATGCATGCATGTTTGCATGCATGTATGTATGTATGTATGTGTGTGTGTTTGTGTATGTGTGTATTTGTGTGGGTGTGTGTGTGTGTATGTGTGTATTATGTATGTGTGTTTGTGTGTGTTTGTATGTTTGCATGTCTGTATTTGTGTGTGTGTATGTATGTACGTATGTATGTTTGTATGTATGCATGCATGTATGTATGTATGTATGTGTGTGTGTTTGTGTATGTGTGTATTTGTGTGGGTGTGTGTCTGTGTATGTGTGTATTATGTATGTGTGTTTGTGTGTGTTTGTATGTTTGCATGTGTGTATTTGTGTGTGTGTTTGTATGTAAGCATGCATGTATGTATGTATGTATGTATGCATGCATGTATGTATGTGTGTGTGTTTGTGTATAGGTTAGGTTAGGTTAGGTAAGGTTAGGTTAGGTTAGGTTAGGTTAGGTTAGTTTAGGTTAGGTAAGGTTCGGTTAGGTTAGGTTAGGTTAGGTTAGGTTAGGTTAGGTTAGGTAAGGTTAGGTTAGGTTAGGTTAGGTTAGGTACGTATGTATGTTTGTATGTATGCATGCATGTATGTATGTATGTATGCATGTGTGTATTATGTATGTGTGTATGTATGTATGTATGCATGCATGTATGTATGTGTGTGTGTGTTTGTGTATGTGTGTATTATGTATGTGTGTATTCGTGTGTTTGTATGTTTGCACGTGTGTATATGTGTATGTGTGTGTGTGTATGCATGTATGTATGTGAGTACGTATGTATGTTTGTATGTATGCATGCATGTTTGCATGCATGTATGTATGTATGTATGTGTGTGTGTTTGTGTATGTGTGTATTTGTGTGGGTGTGTGTGTGTATGTGTGTATTATGTATGTGTGTTTGTGTGTGTTTGTATGTTTGCATGTGTGTATTTGTGTGTGTGTATGTATGTACGTATGTATGTTTGTATGTATGCATGCATGTATGTATGTATGTATGTGTGTGTTTGTGTATGTGTGTATTTGTGTGGGTGTGTGTGTGTGTATGTGTGTATTATGTATGTGTGTTTGTGTGTGTTTGTATATTTGCATGTGTGTATTTGTGTGTGTGTATGTATGTACGTATGTATGTTTGTATGTATGCATGCATGTATGTATGTATGTATGTATGTGTTTGTGTATGTGTGTATTATGTATGTGTATGTATGCATGTGTGTATACATGCATGTATGTATGTATGTATGTATGTGTGTGTGTATGCATGTATGTATGTATGTTTGTATGTATGCATGCATTTACGTATGTGTGTGTGTGTTTGTGTATGTGTGTATTATGTATGTGTGTATTCTAGGTTAGGTTAGGTTCGGTTAGGTTAGGTTAGGTTAGGTTAGGTTAGGTTAGGTAAGGTTAGGTTAGGTTAGGTTAGGTTAGGTACGTATGTATGTTTGTATGTATGCATGCATGTATGTGTGTGTGTGTGTTTGTGTATGTGTGTATTATGTATGTGTGTATTCGTGTGTTTGTATGTTTGCACGTGTGTATGTGTGTATTATGTATGTGTGTATGTGTGTGTGTGTATGCATGTATGTATGTGTGTACGTATGTATGTTTGTATGTATGCATGCATGTTTGCATGCATGTATGTATGTATGTATGTGTGTGTGTTTGTGTATGTGTGTATTTGTGTGGGTGTGTGTGTGTGTATGTGTGTATTATGTATGTGTGTTTGTGTGTGTTTGTATGTTTGCATGTGTGTATTTGTGTGTGTGTATGTATGTACGTATGTATGTTTGTATGTATGCATGCATGTATGTATGTATGTATGTATGTGTTTGTGTATGTGTGTATTATGTATGTGTATGTATGCATGTGTGTATGCATGCATGTATGTATGTATGTATGTATGTGTGTGTGTGTATGCATGTATGTATGTATAGTTGTATGTATGCATGCATTTACGTATGTGTGTGTGTGTTTGTGTATGTGTGTATTATGTATGTGTGTATTCTTGTGTTTGTATGTTTGCATGTGTGTATGTGTGTATGTGTTTGTGTTTATGCATGTATGTATGTATGTACGTATGTATGTTTGTATGTATGCATGCATGTATGTATGCATGTATGTATGTATGTGTGTATTCTTGTGTTTGTATGTTTGCATGCGTGTATGTGTGTATTATGTATGTGTGTATGTGTGTATGTGTATGCATGTATGTATGTATGTATGTATGTACGTATGTATGTATGTTTGTATGCATGAATGTCAGTATGTGTGTGTGTTTGTGTATGTGTGTATTATGTATGTGTGTATTCGTGTGTTTGTATGTTTGCATGTGTGTCTGTGTGTATTAGGTATGTGTGTATGTGTGTGTGTATGTATGCATGTGTGTATTTGTGTGTTTGTATGTATGCATGCATGTATGTATGTATGTATGTATGCATGCATGTATGTATGTGTGTGTGTTTGTGTATAGGTTAGGTTAGGTTAGGTTAGGTTAGGTTAGGTTAGGTTAGGTTAGGTTAGGTTAGGTTAGGTTAGGTTAGGTTAGGTTAGGTTAGGTTAGGTTAGGTTCGGTTAGGTTAGGTTAGGTTAGGTTAGGTTAGGTAAGGTTAGGTTAGGTTAGGTTAGGTTAGGTACGTATGTATGTTTGTATGTATGCATGCATGTATTTATGTATGTATGCATGTGTGTATTATGTATGTGTGTATGTATGTATGTATGCATGCATGTATGTATGTGTGTGTGTGTGTGTTTGTGTATGTGTGTATTATGTATGTGTGTATTCGTGTGTTTGTATGTTTGCACGTGTGTATGTGTGTATTATGTATGTGTGTATGTGTGTGTGTGTATGCATGTATGTATGTGAGTACGTATGTATGTTTGTATGTATGCATGCATGTTTGCATGCATGTATGTATGTATGTATGTGTGTGTGTTTGTGTATGTGTGTATTTGTGTGGGTGTGTGTGTGTGTATGTGTGTATTATGTATGTGTGTTTGTGTGTGTTTGTATGTTTGCATGTGTGTATTTGTGTGTGTGTATGTATGTTCGTATGTATGTTTGTATGTATGCATGCATGTATGTATGCATGTATGTATGTATGTGTGTATTCTTGTGTTTGTATGTTTGCATGCGTGTTTGTGTGTATTATGTATGTGTGTATGTGTGTTTGTGTGTATGTGTATGCATGTATGTATGTATGTATGTATGTACGTATGTATGTATGTTTGTATGCATGCATGTATGTATGTGTGTGTGTTTGTGTATGTGTGTATTATGTATGTGTGTATTCGTGTGTTTGTATGTTTGCATGTGTGTATGTGTGTATTATGTATGTGTGTATGTGTGTGTGTGTATGCATGTATGTATGTATGTATGTATGTATGTATCTGTGTGTGTTTGTGTATGTGTGTATTATGTATGTGTGTATTTGTGTGTGTGTATGTATGCACGTGTGTATGCATGCATGTACGTATGTATGTATGTATGTGTGTGTGTTCGTGTATGTGTGTATTATGTATGTGTGTATGTATGTATGTATGCATGCATGTATGTATGTGTGTGTGTGTGTTTGTGTATGTGTGTATTATGTATGTGTGTATTCGTGTGTTTGTATGTTTGCACGTGTGTATGTGTGTATTATGTATGTGTGTATGTGTGTGTGTGTATGCATGTATGTATGTGTGTACGTATGTATGTTTGTATGTATGCATGCATGTTTGCATGCATGTATGTATGTATGTATGTGTGTGTGTTTGTGTATGTGTGTATTTGTGTGGGTGTGTGTGTGTGTATGTGTGTATTATGTATGTGTGTTTGTGTGTGTTTGTATGTTTGCATGTGTGTATTTGTGTGTGTGTATGTATGTACGTATGTATGTTTGTATGTATGCATGCATGTATGTATGTATGTATGTATGTGTTTGTGTATGTGTGTATTATGTATGTGTATGTATGCATGTGTGTATGCATGCATGTATGTATGTATGTATGTATGTGTGTGTGTGTATGCATGTATGTATGTATAGTTGTATGTATGCATGCATTTACGTATGTGTGTGTGTGTTTGTGTATGTGTGTATTATGTATGTGTGTATTCTTGTGTTTGTATGTTTGCATGTGTGTATGTGTGTATGTGTTTGTGTTTATGCATGTATGTATGTATGTACGTATGTATGTTTGTATGTATGCATGCATGTATGTATGCATGTATGTATGTATGTGTGTATTCTTGTGTTTGTATGTTTGCATGCGTGTATGTGTGTATTATGTATGTGTGTATGTGTGTATGTGTATGCATGTATGTATGTATGTATGTATGTACGTATGTATGTATGTTTGTATGCATGAATGTCAGTATGTGTGTGTGTTTGTGTATGTGTGTATTATGTATGTGTGTATTCGTGTGTTTGTATGTTTGCATGTGTGTCTGTGTGTATTAGGTATGTGTGTATGTGTGTGTGTATGTATGCATGTGTGTATTTGTGTGTTTGTATGTATGCATGCATGTATGTATGTATGTATGTATGCATGCATGTATGTATGTGTGTGTGTTTGTGTATAGGTTAGGTTAGGTTAGGTTAGGTTAGGTTAGGTTAGGTTAGGTTAGGTTAGGTTAGGTTAGGTTAGGTTAGGTTAGGTTAGGTTAGGTTAGGTTCGGTTAGGTTAGGTTAGGTTAGGTTAGGTTAGGTAAGGTTAGGTTAGGTTAGGTTAGGTTAGGTACGTATGTATGTTTGTATGTATGCATGCATGTATTTATGTATGTATGCATGTGTGTATTATGTATGTGTGTATGTATGTATGTATGCATGCATGTATGTATGTGTGTGTGTGTGTGTTTGTGTATGTGTGTATTATGTATGTGTGTATTCGTGTGTTTGTATGTTTGCACGTGTGTATGTGTGTATTATGTATGTGTGTATGTGTGTGTGTGTATGCATGTATGTATGTGAGTACGTATGTATGTTTGTATGTATGCATGCATGTTTGCATGCATGTATGTATGTATGTATGTGTGTGTGTTTGTGTATGTGTGTATTTGTGTGGGTGTGTGTGTGTGTATGTGTGTATTATGTATGTGTGTTTGTGTGTGTTTGTATGTTTGCATGTGTGTATTTGTGTGTGTGTATGTATGTTCGTATGTATGTTTGTATGTATGCATGCATGTATGTATGCATGTATGTATGTATGTGTGTATTCTTGTGTTTGTATGTTTGCATGCGTGTTTGTGTGTATTATGTATGTGTGTATGTGTGTTTGTGTGTATGTGTATGCATGTATGTATGTATGTATGTATGTACGTATGTATGTATGTTTGTATGCATGCATGTATGTATGTGTGTGTGTTTGTGTATGTGTGTATTATGTATGTGTGTATTCGTGTGTTTGTATGTTTGCATGTGTGTATGTGTGTATTATGTATGTGTGTATGTGTGTGTGTGTATGCATGTATGTATGTATGTATGTATGTATGTATCTGTGTGTGTTTGTGTATGTGTGTATTATGTATGTGTGTATTTGTGTGTGTGTATGTATGCACGTGTGTATGCATGCATGTACGTATGTATGTATGTATGTGTGTGTGTTCGTGTATGTGTGTATTATGTATGTGTGTATGTATGTATGTATGCATGCATGTATGTATGTGTGTGTGTGTGTTTGTGTATGTGTGTATTATGTATGTGTGTATTCGTGTGTTTGTATGTTTGCACGTGTGTATGTGTGTATTATGTATGTGTGTATGTGTGTGTGTGTATGCATGTATGTATGTGTGTACGTATGTATGTTTGTATGTATGCATGCATGTTTGCATGCATGTATGTATGTATGTATGTGTGTGTGTTTGTGTATGTGTGTATTTGTGTGGGTGTGTGTGTGTGTATGTGTGTATTATGTATGTGTGTTTGTGTGTGTTTGTATGTTTGCATGTGTGTATTTGTGTGTGTGTATGTATGTACGTATGTATGTTTGTATGTATGCATGCATGTATGTATGTATGTATGTGTGTGTGTTTGTGTATGTGTGTATTTGTGTGGGTGTGTGTGTGTGTGTATGTGTGTATTATGTATGTGTGTTTGTGTGTGTTTGTATGTTTGCATGTGTGTATTTGTGTGTGTGTATGAATGTACGTATGTATGTTTGTATGTATGCATGCATGTATGTATGTATGTATGTATGTGTTTGTGTATGTGTGTATTATGTATGTGTATGTATGCATGTGTGTATGCATGCATGTATGTATGTATGTATGTATGTATGTGTGTGTGTGTATGCATGTATGTATGTATAGTTGTATGTATGCATGCATTTACGTATGTGTGTGTGTGTTTGTGTATGTGTGTATTATGTATGTGTGTATTCTTGTGTTTGTATGTTTGCATGTGTGTATGTGTGTATGTGTGTGTGTTTATGCATGTATGTATGTATGTACGTATGTATGTTTGTATGTATGCATGCATGTATGTATGCATGTATGTATGTATGTGTGTATTCTTGTGTTTGTATGTTTGCATGCGTGTATGTGTGTATTATGTATGTGTGTATGTGTGTATGTGTATGCATGTATGTATGTATGTATGTATGTACGTATGTATGTATGTTTGTATGCATGAATGTCAGTATGTGTGTGTGTTTGTGTATGTGTGTATTATGTATGTGTGTATTCGTGTGTTTGTATGTTTGCATGTGTGTCTGTGTGTATTATGTATGTGTGTATGTGTGTGTGTATGTATGCATGTGTGTATTTGTGTGTTTGTATGTATGCATGCATGTATGTATTTATGTATGTATGCATGCATGTATGTATGTAGGTGTGTTTGTGTATAGGTTAGGTTAGGTTAGGTTAGGTAAGGTTAGGTTAGGTTAGGTTAGGTTAGGTTAGGTTTGGTTAGGTTAGGTTCGGTTAGGTTAGGTTAGGTTAGGTTAGGTTAGGTTAGGTAAGGTTAGGTTAGGTTAGGTTAGGTTAGGTACGTATGTATGTTTGTATGTATGCATGCATGTATGTATGTATGTATGCATGTGTGTATTATGTATGTGTGTATGTATGTTTGTATGCATGCATGTATGTATGTGTGTGTGTGTGTTTGTGTATGTGTGTATTATGTATGTGTGTATTCGTGTGTTTGTATGTTTGCACGTGTGTATGTGTGTATTATGTATGTGTGTATGTGTGTGTGTGTATGCATGTATGTATGTGAGTACGTATGTATGTTTGTATGTATGCATGCATGTTTGCATGCATGTATGTATGTATGTATGTGTGTGTGTTTGTGTATGTGTGTATTTGTGTGGGTGTGTGTGTGTGTATGTGTGTATTATGTATGTGTGTTTGTGTGTGTTTGTATGTTTGCATGTCTGTATTTGTGTGTGTGTATGTATGTACGTATGTATGTTTGTATGTATGCATGCATGTATGTATGTATGTATGTGTGTGTTTGTGTATGTGTGTATTTGTGTGGGTGTGTGTGTGTGTATGTGTGTATTATGTATGTGTGTTTGTGTGTGTTTGTATATTTGCATGTGTGTATTTGTGTGTGTGTATGTATGTACGTATGTATGTTTGTATGTATGCATGCATGTATGTATGTATGTATGTATGTGTTTGTGTATGTGTGTATTATGTATGTGTATGTATGCATGTGTGTATACATGCATGTATGTATGTATGTATGTATGTGTGTGTGTATGCATGTATGTATGTATGTTTGTATGTATGCATGCATTTACGTATGTGTGTGTGTGTTTGTGTATGTGTGTATTATGTATGTGTGTATTCTAGGTTAGGTTAGGTTCGGTTAGGTTAGGTTAGGTTAGGTTAGGTTAGGTTAGGTAAGGTTAGGTTAGGTTAGGTTAGGTTAGGTACGTATGTATGTTTGTATGTATGCATGCATGTATGTGTGTGTGTGTGTTTGTGTATGTGTGTATTATGTATGTGTGTATTCGTGTGTTTGTATGTTTGCACGTGTGTATGTGTGTATTATGTATGTGTGTATGTGTGTGTGTGTATGCATGTATGTATGTGTGTACGTATGTATGTTTGTATGTATGCATGCATGTTTGCATGCATGTATGTATGTATGTATGTGTGTGTGTTTGTGTATGTGTGTATTTGTGTGGGTGTGTGTGTGTGTATGTGTGTATTATGTATGTGTGTTTGTGTGTGTTTGTATGTTTGCATGTGTGTATTTGTGTGTGTGTATGTATGTACGTATGTATGTTTGTATGTATGCATGCATGTATGTATGTATGTATGTATGTGTTTGTGTATGTGTGTATTATGTATGTGTATGTATGCATGTGTGTATGCATGCATGTATGTATGTATGTATGTATGTGTGTGTGTGTATGCATGTATGTATGTATAGTTGTATGTATGCATGCATTTACGTATGTGTGTGTGTGTTTGTGTATGTGTGTATTATGTATGTGTGTATTCTTGTGTTTGTATGTTTGCATGTGTGTATGTGTGTATGTGTTTGTGTTTATGCATGTATGTATGTATGTACGTATGTATGTTTGTATGTATGCATGCATGTATGTATGCATGTATGTATGTATGTGTGTATTCTTGTGTTTGTATGTTTGCATGCGTGTATGTGTGTATTATGTATGTGTGTATGTGTGTATGTGTATGCATGTATGTATGTATGTATGTATGTACGTATGTATGTATGTTTGTATGCATGAATGTCAGTATGTGTGTGTGTTTGTGTATGTGTGTATTATGTATGTGTGTATTCGTGTGTTTGTATGTTTGCATGTGTGTCTGTGTGTATTAGGTATGTGTGTATGTGTGTGTGTATGTATGCATGTGTGTATTTGTGTGTTTGTATGTATGCATGCATGTATGTATGTATGTATGTATGCATGCATGTATGTATGTGTGTGTGTTTGTGTATAGGTTAGGTTAGGTTAGGTTAGGTTAGGTTAGGTTAGGTTAGGTTAGGTTAGGTTAGGTTAGGTTAGGTTAGGTTAGGTTAGGTTAGGTTAGGTTCGGTTAGGTTAGGTTAGGTTAGGTTAGGTTAGGTAAGGTTAGGTTAGGTTAGGTTAGGTTAGGTACGTATGTATGTTTGTATGTATGCATGCATGTATTTATGTATGTATGCATGTGTGTATTATGTATGTGTGTATGTATGTATGTATGCATGCATGTATGTATGTGTGTGTGTGTGTGTTTGTGTATGTGTGTATTATGTATGTGTGTATTCGTGTGTTTGTATGTTTGCACGTGTGTATGTGTGTATTATGTATGTGTGTATGTGTGTGTGTGTATGCATGTATGTATGTGAGTACGTATGTATGTTTGTATGTATGCATGCATGTTTGCATGCATGTATGTATGTATGTATGTGTGTGTGTTTGTGTATGTGTGTATTTGTGTGGGTGTGTGTGTGTGTATGTGTGTATTATGTATGTGTGTTTGTGTGTGTTTGTATGTTTGCATGTGTGTATTTGTGTGTGTGTATGTATGTTCGTATGTATGTTTGTATGTATGCATGCATGTATGTATGCATGTATGTATGTATGTGTGTATTCTTGTGTTTGTATGTTTGCATGCGTGTTTGTGTGTATTATGTATGTGTGTATGTGTGTTTGTGTGTATGTGTATGCATGTATGTATGTATGTATGTATGTACGTATGTATGTATGTTTGTATGCATGCATGTATGTATGTGTGTGTGTTTGTGTATGTGTGTATTATGTATGTGTGTATTCGTGTGTTTGTATGTTTGCATGTGTGTATGTGTGTATTATGTATGTGTGTATGTGTGTGTGTGTATGCATGTATGTATGTATGTATGTATGTATGTATCTGTGTGTGTTTGTGTATGTGTGTATTATGTATGTGTGTATTTGTGTGTGTGTATGTATGCACGTGTGTATGCATGCATGTACGTATGTATGTATGTATGTGTGTGTGTTCGTGTATGTGTGTATTATGTATGTGTGTATGTATGTATGTATGCATGCATGTATGTATGTGTGTGTGTGTGTTTGTGTATGTGTGTATTATGTATGTGTGTATTCGTGTGTTTGTATGTTTGCACGTGTGTATGTGTGTATTATGTATGTGTGTATGTGTGTGTGTGTATGCATGTATGTATGTGTGTACGTATGTATGTTTGTATGTATGCATGCATGTTTGCATGCATGTATGTATGTATGTATGTGTGTGTGTTTGTGTATGTGTGTATTTGTGTGGGTGTGTGTGTGTGTATGTGTGTATTATGTATGTGTGTTTGTGTGTGTTTGTATGTTTGCATGTGTGTATTTGTGTGTGTGTATGTATGTACGTATGTATGTTTGTATGTATGCATGCATGTATGTATGTATGTATGTGTGTGTGTTTGTGTATGTGTGTATTTGTGTGGGTGTGTGTGTGTGTGTATGTGTGTATTATGTATGTGTGTTTGTGTGTGTTTGTATGTTTGCATGTGTGTATTTGTGTGTGTGTATGAATGTACGTATGTATGTTTGTATGTATGCATGCATGTATGTATGTATGTATGTATGTGTTTGTGTATGTGTGTATTATGTATGTGTATGTATGCATGTGTGTATGCATGCATGTATGTATGTATGTATGTATGTATGTGTGTGTGTGTATGCATGTATGTATGTATAGTTGTATGTATGCATGCATTTACGTATGTGTGTGTGTGTTTGTGTATGTGTGTATTATGTATGTGTGTATTCTTGTGTTTGTATGTTTGCATGTGTGTATGTGTGTATGTGTGTGTGTTTATGCATGTATGTATGTATGTACGTATGTATGTTTGTATGTATGCATGCATGTATGTATGCATGTATGTATGTATGTGTGTATTCTTGTGTTTGTATGTTTGCATGCGTGTATGTGTGTATTATGTATGTGTGTATGTGTGTATGTGTATGCATGTATGTATGTATGTATGTATGTACGTATGTATGTATGTTTGTATGCATGAATGTCAGTATGTGTGTGTGTTTGTGTATGTGTGTATTATGTATGTGTGTATTCGTGTGTTTGTATGTTTGCATGTGTGTCTGTGTGTATTATGTATGTGTGTATGTGTGTGTGTATGTATGCATGTGTGTATTTGTGTGTTTGTATGTATGCATGCATGTATGTATTTATGTATGTATGCATGCATGTATGTATGTAGGTGTGTTTGTGTATAGGTTAGGTTAGGTTAGGTTAGGTAAGGTTAGGTTAGGTTAGGTTAGGTTAGGTTAGGTTTGGTTAGGTTAGGTTCGGTTAGGTTAGGTTAGGTTAGGTTAGGTTAGGTTAGGTAAGGTTAGGTTAGGTTAGGTTAGGTTAGGTACGTATGTATGTTTGTATGTATGCATGCATGTATGTATGTATGTATGCATGTGTGTATTATGTATGTGTGTATGTATGTTTGTATGCATGCATGTATGTATGTGTGTGTGTGTGTTTGTGTATGTGTGTATTATGTATGTGTGTATTCGTGTGTTTGTATGTTTGCACGTGTGTATGTGTGTATTATGTATGTGTGTATGTGTGTGTGTGTATGCATGTATGTATGTGAGTACGTATGTATGTTTGTATGTATGCATGCATGTTTGCATGCATGTATGTATGTATGTATGTGTGTGTGTTTGTGTATGTGTGTATTTGTGTGGGTGTGTGTGTGTGTATGTGTGTATTATGTATGTGTGTTTGTGTGTGTTTGTATGTTTGCATGTCTGTATTTGTGTGTGTGTATGTATGTACGTATGTATGTTTGTATGTATGCATGCATGTATGTATGTATGTATGTGTGTGTTTGTGTATGTGTGTATTTGTGTGGGTGTGTGTGTGTGTATGTGTGTATTATGTATGTGTGTTTGTGTGTGTTTGTATATTTGCATGTGTGTATTTGTGTGTGTGTATGTATGTACGTATGTATGTTTGTATGTATGCATGCATGTATGTATGTATGTATGTATGTGTTTGTGTATGTGTGTATTATGTATGTGTATGTATGCATGTGTGTATACATGCATGTATGTATGTATGTATGTATGTGTGTGTGTATGCATGTATGTATGTATGTTTGTATGTATGCATGCATTTACGTATGTGTGTGTGTGTTTGTGTATGTGTGTATTATGTATGTGTGTATTCTAGGTTAGGTTAGGTTCGGTTAGGTTAGGTTAGGTTAGGTTAGGTTAGGTTAGGTAAGGTTAGGTTAGGTTAGGTTAGGTTAGGTACGTATGTATGTTTGTATGTATGCATGCATGTATGTGTGTGTGTGTGTTTGTGTATGTGTGTATTATGTATGTGTGTATTCGTGTGTTTGTATGTTTGCACGTGTGTATGTGTGTATTATGTATGTGTGTATGTGTGTGTGTGTATGCATGTATGTATGTGTGTACGTATGTATGTTTGTATGTATGCATGCATGTTTGCATGCATGTATGTATGTATGTATGTGTGTGTGTTTGTGTATGTGTGTATTTGTGTGGGTGTGTGTGTGTGTATGTGTGTATTATGTATGTGTGTTTGTGTGTGTTTGTATGTTTGCATGTGTGTATTTGTGTGTGTGTATGTATGTACGTATGTATGTTTGTATGTATGCATGCATGTATGTATGTATGTATGTATGTGTTTGTGTATGTGTGTATTGTGTATGTGTATGTATGCATGTGTGTATGCATGCACGTATGTATGTATGTATGTATGTGTGTGTGTGTATGCATGTATGTATGTATAGTTGTATGTATGCATGCATTTACGTATGTGTGTGTGTTTGTGTATGTGTGTATTATGTATGTGTGTATTCTTGTGTTTGTATGTTTGCATGTGTGTATGTGTGTATGTGTTTGTGTTTATGCATGTATGTATGTATGTACGTATGTATGTTTGTATGTATGCATGCATGTATGTATGCATGTATGTATGTATGTGTGTATTCTTGTGTTTGTATGTTTGCATGCGTGTATGTGTGTATTATGTATGTGTGTATGTGTGTATGTGTATGCATGTATGTATGTATGTATGTATGTACGTATGTATGTATGTTTGTATGCATGAATGTCAGTATGTGTGTGTGTTTGTGTATGTGTGTATTATGTATGTGTGTATTCGTGTGTTTGTATGTTTGCATGTGTGTCTGTGTGTATTATGTATGTGTGTATGTGTGTGTGTATGTATGCATGTGTGTATTTGTGTGTTTGTATGTATGCATGCATGTATGTATGTATGTATGTATGCATGCATGTATGTATGTGTGTGTGTTTGTGTATAGGTTAGGTTAGGTTAGGTTAGGTTAGGTTAGGTTAGGTTAGGTTAGGTTAGGTTAGGTTAGGTTAGGTTAGGTTCGGTTAGGTTAGGTTAGGTTAGGTTAGGTTAGGTTAGGTAAGGTTAGGTTAGGTTAGGTTAGGTTAGGTACGTATGTATGTTTGTATGTATGCATGCATGTATTTATGTATGTATGCATGTGTGTATTATGTATGTGTGTATGTATGTATGTATGCATGCATGTATGTATGTGTGTGTGTGTGTGTTTGTGTATGTGTGTATTATGTATGTGTGTATTCGTGTGTTTGTATGTTTGCACGTGTGTATGTGTGTATTATGTATGTGTGTATGTGTGTGTGTGTATGCATGTATGTATGTGAGTACGTATGTATGTTTGTATGTATGCATGCATGTTTGCATGCATGTATGTATGTATGTATGTGTGTGTGTTTGTGTATGTGTGTATTTGTGTGGGTGTGTGTGTGTGTATGTGTGTATTATGTATGTGTGTTTGTGTGTGTTTGTATGTTTGCATGTGTGTATTTGTGTGTGTGTATGTATGTTCGTATGTATGTTTGTATGTATGCATGCATGTATGTATGCATGTATGTATGTATGTGTGTATTCTTGTGTTTGTATGTTTGCATGCGTGTATGTGTGTATTATGTATGTGTGTATGTGTGTTTGTGTGTATGTGTATGCATGTATGTATGTATGTATGTATGTACGTATGTATGTATGTTTGTATGCATGCATGTATGTATGTGTGTGTGTTTGTGTATGTGTGTATTATGTATGTGTGTATTCGTGTGTTTGTATGTTTGCATGTGTGTATGTGTGTATTATGTATGTGTGTATGTGTGTGTGTGTATGCATGTATGTATGTATGTATGTATGTATGTATCTGTGTGTGTTTGTGTATGTGTGTATTTTGTATGTGTGTATTTGTGTGTGTGTATGTATGCACGTGTGTATGCATGCATGTACGTATGTATGTATGTATGTGTGTGTGTTCGTGTATGTGTGTATTATGTATGTGTGTATGTATGTATGTATGCATGCATGTATGTATGTGTGTGTGTGTGTTTGTGTATGTGTGTATTATGTATGTGTGTATTCGTGTGTTTGTATGTTTGCACGTGTGTATGTGTGTATTATGTATGTGTGTATGTGTGTGTGTGTATGCATGTATGTATGTGTGTACGTATGTATGTTTGTATGTATGCATGCATGTTTGCATGCATGTATGTATGTATGTATGTGTGTGTGTTTGTGTATGTGTGTATTTGTGTGGGTGTGTGTGTGAGTATGTGTGTATTATGTATGTGTGTTTGTGTGTGTTTGTATGTTTGCATGTGTGTATTTGTGTGTGTGTATGTATGTACGTATGTATGTTTGTATGTATGCATGCATGTATGTATGTATGTATGTGTGTGTGTTTGTGTATGTGTGTATTTGTGTGGGTGTGTGTGTGTGTGTATGTGTGTATTATGTATGTGTGTTTGTGTGTGTTTGTATGTTTGCATGTGTGTATTTGTGTGTGTGTATGTATGTACGTATGTATGTTTGTATGTATGCATGCATGTATGTATGCATGTATGTATGTATGTGTGTATTCTTGTGTTTGTATGTTTGCATGCGTGTATGTGTGTATTATGTATGTGTGTATGTGTGTTTGTGTGTATGTGTATGCATGTATGTATGTATGTATGTATGTACGTATGTATGTATGTTTGTATGCATGCATGTATGTATGTGTGTGTGTTTGTGTATGTGTGTATTATGTATGTGTGTATTCGTGTGTTTGTATGTTTGCATGTGTGTATGTGTGTATTATGTATGTGTGTATGTGTGTGTGTGTATGCATGTATGTATGTATGTATGTTTGTATCTGTGTGTGTTTGTGTATGTGTGTATTATGTATGTGTGTATTTGTGTGTGTGTATGTATGCACGTGTGTATGCATGCATGTACGTATGTATGTATGTATGTGTGTGTGTTCGTGTATGTGTGTATTATGTATGTGTGTATGTATGTATGTATGCATGCATGTATGTATGTGTGTGTGTGTGTTTGTGTATGTGTGTATTATGTATGTGTGTATTCGTGTGTTTGTATGTTTGCACGTGTGTATGTGTGTATTATGTATGTGTGTATGTGTGTGTGTGTATGCATGTATGTATGTGTGTACGTATGTATGTTTGTATGTATGCATGCATGTTTGCATGCATGTATGTATGTATGTATGTGTGTGTGTTTGTGTATGTGTGTATTTGTGTGGGTGTGTGTGTGTGTATGTGTGTATTATGTATGTGTGTTTGTGTGTGTTTGTATGTTTGCATGTGTGTATTTGTGTGTGTGTATGTATGTACGTATGTATGTTTGTATGTATGCATGCATGTATGTATGTATGTATGTGTGTGTGTTTGTGTATGTGTGTATTTGTGTGGGTGTGTGTGTGTGTGTGTGTATGTGTGTATTATGTATGTGTGTTTGTATGTTTGCATGTGTGTATTTGTGTGTGTGTATGTATGTACGTATGTATGTTTGTATGTATGCATGCATGTATGTATGTATGTATGTATGTGTTTGTGTATGTGTGTATTGTGTATGTGTATGTATGCATGTGTGTATGCATGCATGTATGTATGTATGTATGTATGTGTGTGTGTGTATGCATGTATGTATGTATAGTTGTATGAGTGCATGCATTTACGTATGTGTGTGTGTGTTTGTGTATGTGTGTATTATGTATGTGTGTATTCTTGTGTTTGTATGTTTGCATGTGTGTATGTGTGTATGTGTGTGTGTTTATGCATGTATGTATGTATGTACGTATGTATGTTTGTATGTATGCATGCATGTATGTATGCATGTATGTATGTATGTGTGTATTCTTGTGTTTGTATGTTTGCATGCGTGTATGTGTGTATTATGTATGTGTGTATGTGTGTATGTGTATGCATGTATGTATGTATGTATGTATGTACGTATGTATGTATGTTTGTATGCATGAATGTCAGTATGTGTGTGTGTTTGTGTATGTGTGTATTATGTATGTGTGTATTCGTGTGTTTGTATGTTTGCATGTGTGTCTGTGTGTATTATGTATGTGTGTATGTGTGTGTGTATGTATGCATGTGTGTATTTGTGTGTTTGTATGTATGCATGCATGTATGTATGTATGTATGTATGCATGCATGTATGTATGTGTGTGTGTTTGTGTATAGGTTAGGTAAGGTTAGGTTAGGTTAGGTTAGGTTAGGTTAGGTTAGGTTAGGTTAGGTTAGGTTAGGTTCGGTTAGGTTAGGTTAGGTTAGGTTAGGTTAGGTTAGGTACGTATGTATGTTTGTATGTATGCATGCATGTATGTATGTATGTATGCATGTGTGTATTATGTATGTGTGTATGTATGTATGTATGCATGCATGTATGTATGTGTGTGTGTGTGTTTGTGTATGTGTGTATTATGTATGTGTGTATTCGTGTGTTTGTATGTTTGCACGTGTGTATGTGTGTATTATGTATGTGTGTATGTGTGTGTGTGTATGCATGTATGTATGTGAGTACGTATGTATGTTTGTATGTATGCATGCATGTTTGCATGCATGTATGTATGTATGTATGTGTGTGTGTTTGTGTATGTGTGTATTTGTGTGGGTGTGTGTGTGTGTATGTGTGTATTATGTATGTGTGTTTGTGTGTGTTTGTATGTTTGCATGTCTGTATTTGTGTGTGTGTATGTATGTACGTATGTATGTTTGTATGTATGCATGCATGTATGTATGTATGTATGTGTGTGTTTGTGTATGTGTGTATTTGTGTGGGTGTGTGTGTGTGTATGTGTGTATTATGTATGTGTGTTTGTGTGTGTTTGTATATTTGCATGTGTGTATTTGTGTGTGTGTATGTATGTACGTATGTATGTTTGTATGTATGCATGCATGTATGTATGTATGTATGTATGTGTTTGTGTATGTGTGTATTATGTATGTGTATGTATGCATGTGTGTATACATGCATGTATGTATGTATGTATGTATGTGTGTGTGTATGCATGTATGTATGTATGTTTGTATGTATGCATGCATTTACGTATGTGTGTGTGTGTTTGTGTATGTGTGTATTATGTATGTGTGTATTCTAGGTTAGGTTAGGTTCGGTTAGGTTAGGTTAGGTTAGGTTAGGTTAGGTTAGGTAAGGTTAGGTTAGGTTAGGTTAGGTTAGGTACGTATGTATGTTTGTATGTATGCATGCATGTATGTGTGTGTGTGTGTTTGTGTATGTGTGTATTATGTATGTGTGTATTCGTGTGTTTGTATGTTTGCACGTGTGTATGTGTGTATTATGTATGTGTGTATGTGTGTGTGTGTATGCATGTATGTATGTGAGTACGTATGTATGTTTGTATGTATGCATGCATGTTTGCATGCATGTATGTATGTATGTATGTGTGTGTGTTTGTGTATGTGTGTATTTGTGTGGGTGTGTGTGTGTGTATGTGTGTATTATGTATGTGTGTTTGTGTGTGTTTGTATGTTTGCATGTGTGTATTTGTGTGTGTGTATGTATGTTCGTATGTATGTTTGTATGTATGCATGCATGTATGTATGCATGTATGTATGTATGTGTGTATTCTTGTGTTTGTATGTTTGCATGCGTGTATGTGTGTATTATGTATGTGTGTATGTGTGTTTGTGTGTATGTGTATGCATGTATGTATGTATGTATGTATGTACGTATGTATGTATGTTTGTATGCATGCATGTATGTATGTGTGTGTGTTTGTGTATGTGTGTATTATGTATGTGTGTATTCGTGTGTTTGTATGTTTGCATGTGTGTATGTGTGTATTATGTATGTGTGTATGTGTGTGTGTGTATGCATGTATGTATGTATGTATGTATGTATGTATCTGTGTGTGTTTGTGTATGTGTGTATTTTGTATGTGTGTATTTGTGTGTGTGTATGTATGCACGTGTGTATGCATGCATGTACGTATGTATGTATGTATGTGTGTGTGTTCGTGTATGTGTGTATTATGTATGTGTGTATGTATGTATGTATGCATGCATGTATGTATGTGTGTGTGTGTGTTTGTGTATGTGTGTATTATGTATGTGTGTATTCGTGTGTTTGTATGTTTGCACGTGTGTATGTGTGTATTATGTATGTGTGTATGTGTGTGTGTGTATGCATGTATGTATGTGTGTACGTATGTATGTTTGTATGTATGCATGCATGTTTGCATGCATGTATGTATGTATGTATGTGTGTGTGTTTGTGTATGTGTGTATTTGTGTGGGTGTGTGTGTGAGTATGTGTGTATTATGTATGTGTGTTTGTGTGTGTTTGTATGTTTGCATGTGTGTATTTGTGTGTGTGTATGTATGTACGTATGTATGTTTGTATGTATGCATGCATGTATGTATGTATGTATGTGTGTGTGTTTGTGTATGTGTGTATTTGTGTGGGTGTGTGTGTGTGTGTATGTGTGTATATGTATGTGTGTTTGTGTGTGTTTGTATGTTTGCATGTGTGTATTTGTGTGTGTGTATGTATGTACGTATGTATGTTTGTATGTATGCATGCATGTATGTATGTATGTATGTATGTGTTTGTGTATGTGTGTATTGTGTATGTGTATGTATGCATGTGTGTATGCATGCATGTATGTATGTATGTATGTATGTGTGTGTGTGTATGCATGTATGTATGTATAGTTGTATGTATGCATGCATTTACGTATGTGTGTGTGTGTTTGTGTATGTGTATTATGTATGTGTGTATTCTTGTGTTTGTATGTTTGCATGTGTGTATGTGTGTATGTGTGTGTGTTTATGCATGTATGTATGTATGTACGTATGTATGTTTGTATGTATGCATGCATGTATGTATGCATGTATGTATGTATGTGTGTATTCTTGTGTTTGTATGTTTGCATGCGTGTATGTGTGTATTATGTATGTGTGTATGTGTGTATGTGTATGCATGTATGTATGTATGTATGTATGTACGTATGTATGTATGTTTGTATGCATGAATGTCAGTATGTGTGTGTGTTTGTGTATGTGTGTATTATGTATGTGTGTATTCGTGTGTTTGTATGTTTGCATGTGTGTCTGTGTGTATTATGTATGTGTGTATGTGTGTGTGTATGTATGCATGTGTGTATTTGTGTGTTTGTATGTATGCATGCATGTATGTATGTATGTATGTATGCATGCATGTATGTATGTGTGTGTGTTTGTGTATAGGTTAGGTAAGGTTAGGTTAGGTTAGGTTAGGTTAGGTTAGGTTAGGTTAGGTTAGGTTAGGTTCGGTTAGGTTAGGTTAGGTTAGGTTAGGTTAGGTTAGGTTAGGTTAGGTAAGGTTAGGTTAGGTTAGGTTAGGTTAGGTACGTATGTATGTTTGTATGTATGCATGCATGTATGTATGTATGTATGCATGTGTGTATTATGTATGTGTGTATGTATGTATGTATGCATGCATGTATGTATGTGTGTGTGTGTGTGTTTGTGTATGTGTGTATTATGTATGTGTGTATTCGTGTGTTTGTATGTTTGCACGTGTGTATGTGTGTATTATGTATGTGTGTATGTGTGTGTGTATGCATGTATGTATGTGAGTACGTATGTATGTTTGTATGTATGCATGCATGTTTGCATGCATGTATGTATGTATGTATGTGTGTGTGTTTGTGTATGTGTGTATTTGTGTGGGTGTGTGTGTGTGTATGTGTGTATTATGTATGTGTGCTTGTGTGTGTTTGTATGTTTGCATGTGTGTATTTGTGTGTGTGTATGTATGTTCGTATGTATGTTTGTATGTATGCATGCATGTATGTATGCATGTATGTATGTATGTGTGTATTCTTGTGTTTGTATGTTTGCATGCGTGTATGTGTGTATTATGTATGTGTGTATGTGTGTTTGTGTGTATGTGTATGCATGTATGTATGTATGTATGTATGTACGTATGTATGTATGTTTGTATGCATGCATGTATGTATGTGTGTGTGTTTGTGTATGTGTGTATTATGTATGTGTGTATTCGTGTGTTTGTATGTTTGCATGTGTGTATGTGTGTATTATGTTTGTGTGTATGTGTGTGTGTGTATGCATGTATGTATGTATAGTTGTATGTATGCATGCATTTACGTATGTGTGTGTGTGTTTGTGTATGTGTGTATTATGTATGTGTGTATTCTTGTGTTTGTATGTTTGCATGTGTGTATGTGTGTATGTGTGTGTGTTTATGCATGTATGTATGTATGTACGTATGTATGTTTGTATGTATGCATGCATGTATGTATGTATGTATGTATGCATGCATGTATGTATGTGTGTGTGTTTGTGTATAGGTTAGGTTAGGTTAGGTTAGGTTAGGTTAGGTTAGGTTAGGTTAGGTTAGGTTAGGTTAGGTTAGGTTAGGTTAGGTTCGGTTAGGTTAGGTTAGGTTAGGTTAGGTTAGGTTAGGTAAGGTTAGGTTAGGTTAGGTTAGGTTAGGTACGTATGTATGTTTGTATGTATGCATGCATGTATGTATGTATGTATGCATGTGTGTATTATGTATGTGTGTATGTATGTATGTATGCATGCATGTATGTATGTGTGTGTGTGTGTGTTTGTGTATGTGTGTATTATGTATGTGTGTATTCGTGTGTTTGTATGTTTGCACGTGTGTATGTGTGTATTATGTATGTGTGTATGTGTGTGTGTGTATGCATGTATGTATGTGAGTACGTATGTATGTTTGTATGTATGCATGCATGTTTGCATGCATGTATGTATGTATGTATGTGTGTGTGTTTGTGTATGTGTGTATTTGTGTGGGTGTGTGTGTGTGTATGTGTGTATTATGTATGTGTGTTTGTGTGTGTTTGTATGTTTGCATGTGTGTATTTGTGTGTGTGTATGTATGTTCGTATGTATGTTTGTATGTATGCATGCATGTATGTATGCATGTATGTATGTATGTGTGTATTCTTGTGTTTGTATGTTTGCATGCGTGTATGTGTGTATTATGTATGTGTGTATGTGTGTTTGTGTGTATGTGTATGCATGTATGTATGTATGTATGTATGTACGTATGTATGTATGTTTGTATGCATGCATGTATGTATGTGTGTGTGTTTGTGTATGTGTGTATTATGTATGTGTGTATTCGTGTGTTTGTATGTTTGCATGTGTGTATGTGTGTATTATGTATGTGTGTATGTGTGTGTGTGTATGCATGTATGTATGTATGTATGTTTGTATCTGTGTGTGTTTGTGTATGTGTGTATTATGTATGTGTGTATTTGTGTGTGTGTATGTATGCACGTGTGTATGCATGCATGTACGTATGTATGTATGTATGTGTGTGTGTTCGTGTATGTGTGTATTATGTATGTGTGTATGTATGTATGTATGCATGCATGTATGTATGTGTGTGTGTGTGTTTGTGTATGTGTGTATTATGTATGTGTGTATTCGTGTGTTTGTATGTTTGCACGTGTGTATGTGTGTATTATGTATGTGTGTATGTGTGTGTGTGTATGCATGTATGTATGTGTGTACGTATGTATGTTTGTATGTATGCATGCATGTTTGCATGCATGTATGTATGTATGTATGTGTGTGTGTTTGTGTATGTGTGTATTTGTGTGGGTGTGTGTGTGTGTATGTGTGTATTATGTATGTGTGTTTGTGTGTGTTTGTATGTTTGCATGTGTGTATTTGTGTGTGTGTATGTATGTACGTATGTATGTTTGTATGTATGCATGCATGTATGTATGTATGTATGTGTGTGTTTGTGTATGTGTGTATTTGTGTGGGTGTGTGTGTGTGTATGTGTGTATTATGTATGTGTGTTTGTGTGTGTTTGTATATTTGCATGTGTGTATTTGTGTGTGTGTATGTATGTACGTATGTATGTTTGTATGTATGCATGCATGTATGTATGTATGTATGTATGTGTTTGTGTATGTGTGTATTATGTATGTGTATGTATGCATGTGTGTATACATGCATGTATGTATGTATGTATGTATGTGTGTGTGTATGCATGTATGTATGTATGTTTGTATGTATGCATGCATTTACGTATGTGTGTGTGTGTTTGTGTATGTGTGTATTATGTATGTGTGTATTCTAGGTTAGGTTAGGTTCGGTTAGGTTAGGTTAGGTTAGGTTAGGTTAGGTTAGGTAAGGTTAGGTTAGGTTAGGTTAGGTTAGGTACGTATGTATGTTTGTATGTATGCATGCATGTATGTGTGTGTGTGTGTTTGTGTATGTGTGTATTATGTATGTGTGTATTCGTGTGTTTGTATGTTTGCACGTGTGTATGTGTGTATTATGTATGTGTGTATGTGTGTGTGTGTATGCATGTATGTATGTGAGTACGTATGTATGTTTGTATGTATGCATGCATGTTTGCATGCATGTATGTATGTATGTATGTGTGTGTGTTTGTGTATGTGTGTATTTGTGTGGGTGTGTGTGTGTGTATGTGTGTATTATGTATGTGTGTTTGTGTGTGTTTGTATGTTTGCATGTGTGTATTTGTGTGTGTGTATGTATGTTCGTATGTATGTTTGTATGTATGCATGCATGTATGTATGCATGTATGTATGTATGTGTGTATTCTTGTGTTTGTATGTTTGCATGCGTGTATGTGTGTATTATGTATGTGTGTATGTGTGTTTGTGTGTATGTGTATGCATGTATGTATGTATGTATGTATGTACGTATGTATGTATGTTTGTATGCATGCATGTATGTATGTGTGTGTGTTTGTGTATGTGTGTATTATGTTTGTGTGTATTCGTGTGTTTGTATGTTTGCATGTGTGTATGTGTGTATTATGTATGTGTGTATGTGTGTGTGTGTATGCATGTATGTATGTATGTATGTATGTATGTATCTGTGTGTGTTTGTGTATGTGTGTATTTTGTATGTGTGTATTTGTGTGTGTGTATGTATGCACGTGTGTATGCATGCATGTACGTATGTATGTATGTATGTGTGTGTGTTCGTGTATGTGTGTATTATGTATGTGTGTATGTATGTATGTATGCATGCATGTATGTATGTGTGTGTGTGTGTTTGTGTATGTGTGTATTATGTATGTGTGTATTCGTGTGTTTGTATGTTTGCACGTGTGTATGTGTGTATTATGTATGTGTGTATGTGTGTGTGTGTATGCATGTATGTATGTGTGTACGTATGTATGTTTGTATGTATGCATGCATGTTTGCATGCATGTATGTATGTATGTATGTGTGTGTGTTTGTGTATGTGTGTATTTGTGTGGGTGTGTGTGTGAGTATGTGTGTATTATGTATGTGTGTTTGTGTGTGTTTGTATGTTTGCATGTGTGTATTTGTGTGTGTGTATGTATGTACGTATGTATGTTTGTATGTATGCATGCATGTATGTATGTATGTATGTGTGTGTGTTTGTGTATGTGTGTATTTGTGTGGGTGTGTGTGTGTGTGTATGTGTGTATTATGTATGTGTGTTTGTGTGTGTTTGTATGTTTGCATGTGTGTATTTGTGTGTGTGTATGTATGTACGTATGTATGTTTGTATGTATGCATGCATGTATGTATGTATGTATGTATGTGTTTGTGTATGTGTGTATTGTGTATGTGTATGTATGCATGTGTGTATGCATGCATGTATGTATGTATGTATGTATGTGTGTGTGTGTATGCATGTATGTATGTATAGTTGTATGTATGCATGCATTTACGTATGTGTGTGTGTGTTTGTGTATGTGTGTATTATGTATGTGTGTATTCTTGTGTTTGTATGTTTGCATGTGTGTATGTGTGTATGTGTGTGTGTTTATGCATGTATGTATGTATGTACGTATGTATGTTTGTATGTATGCATGCATGTATGTATGCATGTATGTATGTATGTGTGTATTCTTGTGTTTGTATGTTTGCATGCGTGTATGTGTGTATTATGTATGTGTGTATGTGTGTATGTGTATGCATGTATGTATGTATGTATGTATGTACGTATGTATGTATGTTTGTATGCATGAATGTCAGTATGTGTGTGTGTTTGTGTATGTGTGTATTATGTATGTGTGTATTCGTGTGTTTGTATGTTTGCATGTGTGTCTGTGTGTATTATGTATGTGTGTATGTGTGTGTGTATGTATGCATGTGTGTATTTGTGTGTTTGTATGTATGCATGCATGTATGTATGTATGTATGTATGCATGCATGTATGTATGTGTGTGTGTGTTTGTGTATAGGTTAGGTAAGGTTAGGTTAGGTTAGGTTAGGTTAGGTTAGGTTAGGTTAGGTTAGGTTAGGTTAGGTTCGGTTAGGTTAGGTTAGGTTAGGTTAGGTTAGGTTAGGTTAGGTTAGGTAAGGTTAGGTTAGGTTAGGTTAGGTTAGGTACGTATGTATGTTTGTATGTATGCATGCATGTATGTATGTATGTATGCATGTGTGTATTATGTATGTGTGTATGTATGTATGTATGCATGCATGTATGTATGTGTGTGTGTGTGTGTTTGTGTATGTGTGTATTATGTATGTGTGTATTCGTGTGTTTGTATGTTTGCACGTGTGTATGTGTGTATTATGTATGTGTGTATGTGTGTGTGTGTATGCATGTATGTATGTGAGTACGTATGTATGTTTGTATGTATGCATGCATGTTTGCATGCATGTATGTATGTATGTATGTGTGTGTGTTTGTGTATGTGTGTATTTGTGTGGGTGTGTGTGTGTGTATGTGTGTATTATGTATGTGTGCTTGTGTGTGTTTGTATGTTTGCATGTGTGTATTTGTGTGTGTGTATGTATGTTCGTATGTATGTTTGTATGTATGCATGCATGTATGTATGCATGTATGTATGTATGTGTGTATTCTTGTGTTTGTATGTTTGCATGCGTGTATGTGTGTATTATGTATGTGTGTATGTGTGTTTGTGTGTATGTGTATGCATGTATGTATGTATGTATGTATGTACGTATGTATGTATGTTTGTATGCATGCATGTATGTATGTGTGTGTGTTTGTGTATGTGTGTATTATGTATGTGTGTATTCGTGTGTTTGTATGTTTGCATGTGTGTATGTGTGTATTATGTTTGTGTGTATGTGTGTGTGTGTATGCATGTATGTATGTATAGTTGTATGTATGCATGCATTTACGTATGTGTGTGTGTGTTTGTGTATGTGTGTATTATGTATGTGTGTATTCTTGTGTTTGTATGTTTGCATGTGTGTATGTGTGTATGTGTGTGTGTTTATGCATGTATGTATGTATGTACGTATGTATGTTTGTATGTATGCATGCATGTATGTATGTATGTATGTATGCATGCATGTATGTATGTGTGTGTGTTTGTGTATAGGTTAGGTTAGGTTAGGTTAGGTTAGGTTAGGTTAGGTTAGGTTAGGTTAGGTTAGGTTAGGTTAGGTTAGGTTAGGTTAGGTTCGGTTAGGTTAGGTTAGGTTAGGTTAGGTTAGGTTAGGTAAGGTTAGGTTAGGTTAGGTTAGGTTAGGTACGTATGTATGTTTGTATGTATGCATGCATGTATGTATGTATGTATGCATGTGTGTATTATGTATGTGTGTATGTATGTATGTATGCATGCATGTATGTATGTGTGTGTGTGTGTGTTTGTGTATGTGTGTATTATGTATGTGTGTATTCGTGTGTTTGTATTTTTGCACGTGTGTATGTGTGTATTATGTATGTGTGTATGTGTGTGTGTGTATGCATGTATGTATGTGAGTACGTATGTATGTTTGTATGTATGCATGCATGTTTGCATGCATGTATGTATGTATGTATGTGTGTGTGTTTGTGTATGTGTGTATTTGTGTGGGTGTGTGTGTGTGTATGTGTGTATTATGTATGTGTGTTTGTGTGTGTTTGTATGTTTGCATGTGTGTATTTGTGTGTGTGTATGTATGTTCGTATGTATGTTTGTATGTATGCATGCATGTATGTATGCATGTATGTATGTATGTGTGTATTCTTGTGTTTGTATGTTTGCATGCGTGTATGTGTGTATTATGTATGTGTGTATGTGTGTTTGTGTGTATGTGTATGCATGTATGTATGTATGTATGTATGTACGTATGTATGTATGTTTGTATGCATGCATGTATGTATGTGTGTGTGTTTGTGTATGTGTGTATTATGTATGTGTGTATTCGTGTGTTTGTATGTTTGCATGTGTGTATGTGTGTATTATGTATGTGTGTATGTGTGTGTGTGTATGCATGTATGTATGTATGTATGTTTGTATCTGTGTGTGTTTGTGTATGTGTGTATTATGTATGTGTGTATTTGTGTGTGTGTATGTATGCACGTGTGTATGCATGCATGTACGTATGTATGTATGTATGTGTGTGTGTTCGTGTATGTGTGTATTATGTATGTGTGTATGTATGTATGTATGCATGCATGTATGTATGTGTGTGTGTGTGTTTGTGTATGTGTGTATTATGTATGTGTGTATTCGTGTGTTTGTATGTTTGCACGTGTGTATGTGTGTATTATGTATGTGTGTATGTGTGTGTGTGTATGCATGTATGTATGTGTGTACGTATGTATGTTTGTATGTATGCATGCATGTTTGCATGCATGTATGTATGTATGTATGTGTGTGTGTTTGTGTATGTGTGTATTTGTGTGGGTGTGTGTGTGTGTATGTGTGTATTATGTATGTGTGTTTGTGTGTGTTTGTATGTTTGCATGTGTGTATTTGTGTGTGTGTATGTATGTACGTATGTATGTTTGTATGTATGCATGCATGTATGTATGTATGTATGTGTGTGTGTTTGTGTATGTGTGTATTTGTGTGGGTGTGTGTGTGTGTATGTGTGTATTATGTATGTGTGTTTGTGTGTGTTTGTATGTTTGCATGTGTGTATTTGTGTGTGTGTATGTATGTACGTATGTATGTTTGTATGTATGCATGCATGTATGTATGTATGTATGTGTGTGTGTTTGTGTATGTGTGTATTTGTGTGGGTGTGTGTGTGTGTGTATGTGTGTATTATGTATGTGTGTTTGTGTGTGTTTGTATGTTTGCATGTGTGTATTTGTGTGTGTGTATGTATGTACGTATGTATGTTTGTATGTATGCATGCATGTATGTATGTATGTATGTATGTGTTTGTGTATGTGTGTATTGTGTATGTGTATGTATGCATGTGTGTATGCATGCATGTATGTATGTATGTATGTATGTGTGTGTGTGTATGCATGTATGTATGTATAGTTGTATGTATGCATGCATTTACGTATGTGTGTGTGTGTTTGTGTATGTGTGTATTATGTATGTGTGTATTCTTGTGTTTGTATGTTTGCATGTGTGTATGTGTGTATGTGTGTGTGTTTATGCATGTATGTATGTATGTACGTATGTATGTTTGTATGTATGCATGCATGTATGTATGCATGTATGTATGTATGTGTGTATTCTTGTGTTTGTATGTTTGCATGCGTGTATGTGTGTATTATGTATGTGTGTATGTGTGTATGTGTATGCATGTATGTATGTATGTATGTATGTACGTATGTATGTATGTTTGTATGCATGAATGTCAGTATGTGTGTGTGTTTGTGTATGTGTGTATTATGTATGTGTGTATTCGTGTGTTTGTATGTTTGCATGTGTGTCTGTGTGTATTATGTATGTGTGTATGTGTGTGTGTATGTATGCATGTGTGTATTTGTGTGTTTGTATGTATGCATGCATGTATGTATGTATGTATGTATGCATGCATGTATGTATGTGTGTGTGTTTGTGTATAGGTTAGGTAAGGTTAGGTTAGGTTAGGTTAGGTTAGGTTAGGTTAGGTTAGGTTAGGTTAGGTTAGGTTCGGTTAGGTTAGGTTAGGTTAGGTTAGGTTAGGTTAGGTACGTATGTATGTTTGTATGTATGCATGCATGTATGTATGTATGTATGCATGTGTGTATTATGTATGTGTGTATGTATGTATGTATGCATGCATGTATGTATGTGTGTGTGTGTGTTTGTGTATGTGTGTATTATGTATGTGTGTATTCGTGTGTTTGTATGTTTGCACGTGTGTATGTGTGTATGATGTATGTGTGTATGTGTGTGTGTGTATGCATGTATGTATGTGAGTACGTATGTATGTTTGTATGTATGCATGCATGTTTGCATGCATGTATGTATGTATGTATGTGTGTGTGTTTGTGTATGTGTGTATTTGTGTGGGTGTGTGTGTGTGTATGTGTGTATTATGTATGTGTGTTTGTGTGTGTTTGTATGTTTGCATGTCTGTATTTGTGTGTGTGTATGTATGTACGTATGTATGTTTGTATGTATGCATGCATGTATGTATGTATGTATGTGTGTGTTTGTGTATGTGTGTATTTGTGTGGGTGTGTGTGTGTGTATGTGTGTATTATGTATGTGTGTTTGTGTGTGTTTGTATATTTGCATGTGTGTATTTGTGTGTGTGTATGTATGTACGTATGTATGTTTGTATGTATGCATGCATGTATGTATGTATGTATGTATGTGTTTGTGTATGTGTGTATTATGTATGTGTATGTATGCATGTGTGTATACATGCATGTATGTATGTATGTATGTATGTGTGTGTGTATGCATGTATGTATGTATGTTTGTATGTATGCATGCATTTACGTATGTGTGTGTGTGTTTGTGTATGTGTGTATTATGTATGTGTGTATTCTAGGTTAGGTTAGGTTCGGTTAGGTTAGGTTAGGTTAGGTTAGGTTAGGTTAGGTAAGGTTAGGTTAGGTTAGGTTAGGTTAGGTACGTATGTATGTTTGTATGTATGCATGCATGTATGTGTGTGTGTGTGTTTGTGTATGTGTGTATTATGTATGTGTGTATTCGTGTGTTTGTATGTTTGCACGTGTGTATGTGTGTATTATGTATGTGTGTATGTGTGTGTGTGTATGCATGTATGTATGTGTGTACGTATGTATGTTTGTATGTATGCATGCATGTTTGCATGCATGTATGTATGTATGTATGTGTGTGTGTTTGTGTATGTGTGTATTTGTGTGGGTGTGTGTGTGTGTATGTGTGTATTATGTATGTGTGTTTGTGTGTGTTTGTATGTTTGCATGTGTGTATTTGTGTGTGTGTATGTATGTACGTATGTATGTTTGTATGTATGCATGCATGTATGTATGTATGTATGTATGTGTTTGTGTATGTGTGTATTGTGTATGTGTATGTATGCATGTGTGTATGCATGCACGTATGTATGTATGTATGTATGTGTGTGTGTGTATGCATGTATGTATGTATAGTTGTATGTATGCATGCATTTACGTATGTGTGTGTGTTTGTGTATGTGTGTATTATGTATGTGTGTATTCTTGTGTTTGTATGTTTGCATGTGTGTATGTGTGTATGTGTTTGTGTTTATGCATGTATGTATGTATGTACGTATGTATGTTTGTATGTATGCATGCATGTATGTATGCATGTATGTATGTATGTGTGTATTCTTGTGTTTGTATGTTTGCATGCGTGTATGTGTTTATTATGTATGTGTGTATGTGTGTATGTGTATGCATGTATGTATGTATGTATGTATGTACGTATGTATGTATGTTTGTATGCATGAATGTCAGTATGTGTGTGTGTTTGTGTATGTGTGTATTATGTATGTGTGTATTCGTGTGTTTGTATGTTTGCATGTGTGTCTGTGTGTATTATGTATGTGTGTATGTGTGTGTGTATGTATGCATGTGTGTATTTGTGTGTTTGTATGTATGCATGCATGTATGTATGTATGTATGTATGCATGCATGTATGTATGTGTGTGTGTTTGTGTATAGGTTAGGTTAGGTTAGGTTAGGTTAGGTTAGGTTAGGTTAGGTTAGGTTAGGTTAGGTTAGGTAAGGTTAGGTTCGGTTAGGTTAGGTTAGGTTAGGTTAGGTTAGGTTAGGTAAGGTTAGGTTAGGTTAGGTTAGGTTAGGTACGTATGTATGTTTGTATGTATGCATGCATGTATTTATGTATGTATGCATGTGTGTATTATGTATGTGTGTATGTATGTATGTATGCATGCATGTATGTATGTGTGTGTGTGTGTGTTTGTGTATGTGTGTATTATGTATGTGTGTATTCGTGTGTTTGTATGTTTGCACGTGTGTATGTGTGTATTATGTATGTGTGTATGTGTGTGTGTGTATGCATGTATGTATGTGAGTACGTATGTATGTTTGTATGTATGCATGCATGTTTGCATGCATGTATGTATGTATGTATGTGTGTGTGTTTGTGTATGTGTGTATTTGTGTGGGTGTGTGTGTGTGTATGTGTGTATTATGTATGTGTGTTTGTGTGTGTTTGTATGTTTGCATGTGTGTATTTGTGTGTGTGTATGTATGTTCGTATGTATGTTTGTATGTATGCATGCATGTATGTATGCATGTATGTATGTATGTGTGTATTCTTGTGTTTGTATGTTTGCATGCGTGTATGTGTGTATTATGTATGTGTGTATGTGTGTTTGTGTGTATGTGTATGCATGTATGTATGTATGTATGTATGTACGTATGTATGTATGTTTGTATGCATGCATGTATGTATGTGTGTGTGTTTGTGTATGTGTGTATTATGTATGTGTGTATTCGTGTGTTTGTATGTTTGCATGTGTGTATGTGTGTATTATGTATGTGTGTATGTGTGTGTGTGTATGCATGTATGTATGTATGTATGTATGTATGTATCTGTGTGTGTTTGTGTATGTGTGTATTTTGTATGTGTGTATTTGTGTGTGTGTATGTATGCACGTGTGTATGCATGCATGTACGTATGTATGTATGTATGTGTGTGTGTTCGTGTATGTGTGTATTATGTATGTGTGTATGTATGTTTGTATGCATGCATGTATGTATGTGTGTGTGTGTGTTTGTGTATGTGTGTATTATGTATGTGTGTATTCGTGTGTTTGTATGTTTGCACGTGTGTATGTGTGTATTATGTATGTGTGTATGTGTGTGTGTGTATGCATGTATGTATGTGTGTACGTATGTATGTTTGTATGTATGCATGCATGTTTGCATGCATGTATGTATGTATGTATGTGTGTGTGTTTGTGTATGTGTGTATTTGTGTGGGTGTTTGTGTGAGTATGTGTGTAATATGTATGTGTGTTTGTGTGTGTTTGTATGTTTGCATGTGTGTATTTGTGTGTGTGTATGTATGTACGTATGTATGTTTGTATGTATGCATGCATGTATGTATGTATGTATGTGTGTGTGTTTGTGTATGTGTGTATTTGTGTGGGTGTGTGTGTGTGTGTATGTGTGTATTATGTATGTGTGTTTGTGTGTGTTTGTATGTTTGCATGTGTGTATTTGTGTGTGTGTATGTATGTACGTATGTATGTTTGTATGTATGCATGCATGTATGTATGTATGTATGTATGTGTTTGTGTATGTGTGTATTGTGTATGTGTATGTATGCATGTGTGTATGCATGCATGTATGTATGTATGTATGTATGTGTGTGTGTGTATGCATGTATGTATGTATAGTTGTATGTATGCATGCATTTACGTATGTGTGTGTGTGTTTGTGTATGTGTGTATTATGTATGTGTGTATTCTTGTGTTTGTATGTTTGCATGTGTGTATGTGTGTATGTGTGTGTGTTTATGCATGTATGTATGTATGTACGTATGTATGTTTGTATGTATGCATGCATGTATGTATGCATGTATGTATGTATGTGTGTATTCTTGTGTTTGTATGTTTGCATGCGTGTATGTGTGTATTATGTATGTGTGTATGTGTGTATGTGTATGCATGTATGTATGTATGTATGTATGTACGTATGTATGTATGTTTGTATGCATGAATGTCAGTATGTGTGTGTGTTTGTGTATGTGTGTATTATGTATGTGTGTATTCGTGTGTTTGTATGTTTGCATGTGTGTCTGTGTGTATTATGTATGTGTGTATGTGTGTGTGTATGTATGCATGTGTGTATTTGTGTGTTTGTATGTATGCATGCATGTATGTATGTATGTATGTATGCATGCATGTATGTATGTGTGTGTGTTTGTGTATAGGTTAGGTAAGGTTAGGTTAGGTTAGGTTAGGTTAGGTTAGGTTAGGTTAGGTTAGGTTAGGTTAGGTTCGGTTAGGTTAGGTTAGGTTAGGTTAGGTTAGGTTAGGTTAGGTAAGGTTAGGTTAGGTTAGGTTAGGTTAGGTACGTATGTATGTTTGTATGTATGCATGCATGTATGTATGTATGTATGCATGTGTGTATTATGTATGTGTGTATGTATGTATGTATGCATGCATGTATGTATGTGTGTGTGTGTGTGTTTGTGTATGTGTGTATTATGTATGTGTGTATTCGTGTGTTTGTATGTTTGCACGTGTGTATGTGTGTATTATGTATGTGTGTATGTGTGTGTGTGTATGCATGTATGTATGTGAGTACGTATGTATGTTTGTATGTATGCATGCATGTTTGCATGCATGTATGTATGTATGTATGTGTGTGTGTTTGTGTATGTGTGTATTTGTGTGGGTGTGTGTGTGTGTATGTGTGTATTATGTATGTGTGCTTGTGTGTGTTTGTATGTTTGCATGTGTGTATTTGTGTGTGTGTATGTATGTTCGTATGTATGTTTGTATGTATGCATGCATGTATGTATGCATGTATGTATGTATGTGTGTATTCTTGTGTTTGTATGTTTGCATGCGTGTATGTGTGTATTATGTATGTGTGTATGTGTGTTTGTGTGTATGTGTATGCATGTATGTATGTATGTATGTATGTACGTATGTATGTATGTTTGTATGCATGCATGTATGTATGTGTGTGTGTTTGTGTATGTGTGTATTATGTATGTGTGTATTCGTGTGTTTGTATGTTTGCATGTGTGTATGTGTGTATTATGTATGTGTGTATGTGTGTGTGTGTATGCATGTATGTATGTATGTATGTATGTATGTATCTGTGTGTGTTTGTGTATGTGTGTATTTTGTATGTGTGTATTTGTGTGTGTGTATGTATGCACGTGTGTATGCATGCATGTACGTATGTATGTATGTATGTGTGTGTGTTCGTGTATGTGTGTATTATGTATGTGTGTATGTATGTATGTATGCATGCATGTATGTATGTGTGTGTGTGTTTGTGTATGTGTGTATTATGTATGTGTGTATTCGTGTGTTTGTATGTTTGCACGTGTGTATGTGTGTATTATGTATGTGTGTATGTGTGTGTGTGTATGCATGTATGTATGTGTGTACGTATGTATGTTTGTATGTATGCATGCATGTTTGCATGCATGTATGTATGTATGTATGTGTGTGTGTTTGTGTATGTGTGTATTTGTGTGGGTGTGTGTGTGTGTATGTGTGTATTATGTATGTGTGTTTGTGTGTGTTTGTATGTTTGCATGTGTGTATTTGTGTGTGTGTATGTATGTACGTATGTATGTTTGTATGAATGCATGCATGTATGTATGTATGTATGTGTGTGTGTTTGTGTATGTGTGTATTTGTGTGGGTGTGTGTGTGTGTGTATGTGTGTATTATGTATGTGTGTTTGTGTGTGTTTGTATGTTTGCATGTGTGTATTTGTGTGTGTGTATGTATGTACGTATGTATGTTTGTATGTATGCATGCATGTATGTATGTATGTATGTATGTGTTTGTGTATGTGTGTATTGTGTATGTGTATGTATGCATGTGTGTATGCATGCATGTATGTATGTATGTATGTATGTGTGTGTGTGTATGCATGTATGTATGTATAGTTGTATGTATGCATGCATTTACGTATGTGTGTGTGTGTTTGTGTATGTGTGTATTATGTATGTGTGTATTCTTGTGTTTGTATGTTTGCATGTGTGTATGTGTGTATGTGTGTGTGTTTATGCATGTATGTATGTATGTACGTATGTATGTTTGTATGTATGCATGCATGTATGTATGCATGTATGTATGTATGTGTGTATTCTTGTGTTTGTATGTTTGCATGCGTGTATGTGTGTATTATGTATGTGTGTATGTGTGTATGTGTATGCATGTATGTATGTATGTATGTATGTACGTATGTATGTATGTTTGTATGCATGAATGTCAGTATGTGTGTGTGTTTGTGTATGTGTGTATTATGTATGTGTGCATTCGTGTGTTTGTATGTTTGCATGTGTGTCTGTGTGTATTATGTATGTGTGTATGTGTGTGTGTATGTATGCATGTGTGTATTTGTGTGTTTGTATGTATGCATGCATGTATGTATGTATGTATGTATGCATGCATGTATGTATGTGTGTGTGTTTGTGTATAGGTTAGGTAAGGTTAGGTTAGGTTAGGTTAGGTTAGGTTAGGTTAGGTTAGGTTAGGTTAGGTTAGGTTCGGTTAGGTTAGGTTAGGTTAGGTTAGGTTAGGTTAGGTACGTATGTATGTTTGTATGTATGCATGCATGTATGTATGTATGTATGCATGTGTGTATTATGTATGTGTGTATGTATGTATGTATGCATGCATGTATGTATGTGTGTGTGTGTGTTTGTGTATGTGTGTATTATGTATGTGTGTATTCGTGTGTTTGTATGTTTGCACGTGTGTATGTGTGTATTATGTATGTGTGTATGTGTGTGTGTGTATGCATGTATGTATGTGAGTACGTATGTATGTTTGTATGTATGCATGCATGTTTGCATGCATGTATGTATGTATGTATGTGTGTGTGTTTGTGTATGTGTGTATTTGTGTGGGTGTGTGTGTGTGTATGTGTGTATTATGTATGTGTGTTTGTGTGTGTTTGTATGTTTGCATGTGTGTATTTGTGTGTGTGTATGTATGTTCGTATGTATGTTTGTATGAATGCATGCATGTATGTATGCATGTATGTATGTATGTGTGTATTCTTGTGTTTGTATGTTTGCATGCGTGTATGTGTGTATTATGTATGTGTGTATGTGTGTTTGTGTGTATGTGTATGCATGTATGTATGTATGTATGTATGTACGTATGTATGTATGTTTGTATGCATGCATGTATGTATGTGTGTGTGTTTGTGTATGTGTGTATTATGTATGTGTGTATTCGTGTGTTTGTATGTTTGCATGTGTGTATGTGTGTATTATGTATGTGTGTATGTGTGTGTGTGTATGCATGTATGTATGTATGTATGTATGTATGTATCTGTGTGTGTTTGTGTATGTGTGTATTTTGTATGTGTGTATTTGTGTGTGTGTATGTATGCACGTGTGTATGCATGCATGTACGTATGTATGTATGTATGTGTGTGTGTTCGTGTATGTGTGTATTATGTATGTGTGTATGTATGTATGTATGCATGCATGTATGTATGTGTGTGTGTGTTTGTGTATGTGTGTATTATGTATGTGTGTATTCGTGTGTTTGTATGTTTGCACGTGTGTATGTGTGTATTATGTATGTGTGTATGTGTGTGTGTGTATGCATGTATGTATGTGTGTACGTATGTATATTTGTATGTATGCATGCATGTTTGCATGCATGTATGTATGTATGTATGTGTGTGTGTTTGTGTATGTGTGTATTTGTGTGGGTGTGTGTGTGTGTATGTGTGTATTATGTATGTGTGTTTGTGTGTGTTTGTATGTTTGCATGTGTGTATTTGTGTGTGTGTATGTATGTACGTATGTATGTTTGTATGAATGCATGCATGTATGTATGTATGTATGTGTGTGTGTTTGTGTATGTGTGTATTTGTGTGGGTGTGTGTGTGTGTGTATGTGTGTATTATGTATGTGTGTTTGTGTGTGTTTGTATGTTTGCATGTGTGTATTTGTGTGTGTGTATGTATGTACGTATGTATGTTTGTATGTATGCATGCATGTATGTATGTATGTATGTATGTGTTTGTGTATGTGTGTATTGTGTATGTGTATGTATGCATGTGTGTATGCATGCATGTATGTATGTATGTATGTATGTGTGTGTGTGTATGCATGTATGTATGTATAGTTGTATGTATGCATGCATTTACGTATGTGTGTGTGTGTTTGTGTATGTGTGTATTATGTATGTGTGTATTCTTGTGTTTGTATGTTTGCATGTGTGTATGTGTGTATGTGTGTGTGTTTATGCATGTTTGTATGTATGTACGTATGTATGTTTGTATGTATGCATGCATGTATGTATGCATGTATGTATGTATGTGTGTATTCTTGTGTTTGTATGTTTGCATGCGTGTATGTGTGTATTATGTATGTGTGTATGTGTGTATGTGTATGCATGTATGTATGTATGTATGTATGTACGTATGTATGTATGTTTGTATGCATGAATGTCAGTATGTGTGTGTGTTTGTGTATGTGTGTATTATGTATGTGTGTATTCGTGTGTTTGTATGTTTGCATGTGTGTCTGTGTGTATTATGTATGTGTGTATGTGTGTGTGTATGTATGCATGTGTGTATTTGTGTGTTTGTATGTATGCATGCATGTATGTATGTATGTATGTATGCATGCATGTATGTATGTGTGTGTGTTTGTGTATAGGTTAGGTAAGGTTAGGTTAGGTTAGGTTAGGTTAGGTTAGGTTAGGTTAGGTTAGGTTAGGTTAGGTTCGGTTAGGTTAGGTTAGGTTAGGTTAGGTTAGGTTAGGTACGTATGTATGTTTGTATGTATGCATGCATGTATGTATGTATGTATGCATGTGTGTATTATGTATGTGTGTATGTATGTATGTATGCATGCATGTATGTATGTGTGTGTGTGTGTTTGTGTATGTGTGTATTATGTATGTGTGTATTCGTGTGTTTGTATGTTTGCACGTGTGTATGTGTGTATGATGTATGTGTGTATGTGTGTGTGTGTATGCATGTATGTATGTGAGTACGTATGTATGTTTGTATGTATGCATGCATGTTTGCATGCATGTATGTATGTATGTATGTGTGTGTGTTTGTGTATGTGTGTATTTGTGTGGGTGTGTGTGTGTGTATGTGTGTATTATGTATGTGTGTTTGTGTGTGTTTGTATGTTTGCATGTCTGTATTTGTGTGTGTGTATGTATGTACGTATGTATGTTTGTATGTATGCATGCATGTATGTATGTATGTATGTGTGTGTTTGTGTATGTGTGTATTTGTGTGGGTGTGTGTGTGTGTATGTGTGTATTATGTATGTGTGTTTGTGTGTGTTTGTATATTTGCATGTGTGTATTTGTGTGTGTGTATGTATGTACGTATGTATGTTTGTATGTATGCATGCATGTATGTATGTATGTATGTATGTGTTTGTGTATGTGTGTATTATGTATGTGTATGTATGCATGTGTGTATACATGCATGTATGTATGTATGTATGTATGTGTGTGTGTATGCATGTATGTATGTATGTTTGTATGTATGCATGCATTTACGTATGTGTGTGTGTGTTTGTGTATGTGTGTATTATGTATGTGTGTATTCTAGGTTAGGTTAGGTTCGGTTAGGTTAGGTTAGGTTAGGTTAGGTTAGGTTAGGTAAGGTTAGGTTAGGTTAGGTTAGGTTAGGTACGTATGTATGTTTGTATGTATGCATGCATGTATGTGTGTGTGTGTGTTTGTGTATGTGTGTATTATGTATGTGTGTATTCGTGTGTTTGTATGTTTGCACGTGTGTATGTGTGTATTATGTATGTGTGTATGTGTGTGTGTGTATGCATGTATGTATGTGTGTACGTATGTATGTTTGTATGTATGCATGCATGTTTGCATGCATGTATGTATGTATGTATGTGTGTGTGTTTGTGTATGTGTGTATTTGTGTGGGTGTGTGTGTGTGTATGTGTGTATTATGTATGTGTGTTTGTGTGTGTTTGTATGTTTGCATGTGTGTATTTGTGTGTGTGTATGTATGTACGTATGTATGTTTGTATGTATGCATGCATGTATGTATGTATGTATGTATGTGTTTGTGTATGTGTGTATTGTGTATGTGTATGTATGCATGTGTGTATGCATGCACGTATGTATGTATGTATGTATGTGTGTGTGTGTATGCATGTATGTATGTATAGTTGTATGTATGCATGCATTTACGTATGTGTGTGTGTTTGTGTATGTGTGTATTATGTATGTGTGTATTCTTGTGTTTGTATGTTTGCATGTGTGTATGTGTGTATGTGTTTGTGTTTATGCATGTATGTATGTATGTACGTATGTATGTTTGTATGTATGCATGCATGTATGTATGCATGTATGTATGTATGTGTGTATTCTTGTGTTTGTATGTTTGCATGCGTGTATGTGTGTATTATGTATGTGTGTATGTGTGTATGTGTATGCATGTATGTATGTATGTATGTATGTACGTATGTATGTATGTTTGTATGCATGAATGTCAGTATGTGTGTGTGTTTGTGTATGTGTGTATTATGTATGTGTGTATTCGTGTGTTTGTATGTTTGCATGTGTGTCTGTGTGTATTATGTATGTGTGTATGTGTGTGTGTATGTATGCATGTGTGTATTTGTGTGTTTGTATGTATGCATGCATGTATGTATGTATGTATGTATGCATGCATGTATGTATGTGTGTGTGTTTGTGTATAGGTTAGGTTAGGTTAGGTTAGGTTAGGTTAGGTTAGGTTAGGTTAGGTTAGGTTAGGTTAGGTTAGGTTAGGTTCGGTTAGGTTAGGTTAGGTTAGGTTAGGTTAGGTTAGGTAAGGTTAGGTTAGGTTAGGTTAGGTTAGGTACGTATGTATGTTTGTATGTATGCATGCATGTATTTATGTATGTATGCATGTGTGTATTATGTATGTGTGTATGTATGTATGTATGCATGCATGTATGTATGTGTGTGTGTGTGTGTTTGTGTATGTGTGTATTATGTATGTGTGTATTCGTGTGTTTGTATGTTTGCACGTGTGTATGTGTGTATTATGTATGTGTGTATGTGTGTGTGTGTATGCATGTATGTATGTGAGTACGTATGTATGTTTGTATGTATGCATGCATGTTTGCATGCATGTATGTATGTATGTATGTGTGTGTGTTTGTGTATGTGTGTATTTGTGTGGGTGTGTGTGTGTGTATGTGTGTATTATGTATGTGTGTTTGTGTGTGTTTGTATGTTTGCATGTGTGTATTTGTGTGTGTGTATGTATGTTCGTATGTATGTTTGTATGTATGCATGCATGTATGTATGCATGTATGTATGTATGTGTGTATTCTTGTGTTTGTATGTTTGCATGCGTGTATGTGTGTATTATGTATGTGTGTATGTGTGTTTGTGTGTATGTGTATGCATGTATGTATGTATGTATGTATGTACGTATGTATGTATGTTTGTATGCATGCATGTATGTATGTGTGTGTGTTTGTGTATGTGTGTATTATGTATGTGTGTATTCGTGTGTTTGTATGTTTGCATGTGTGTATGTGTGTATTATGTATGTGTGTATGTGTGTGTGTGTATGTATGTACGTATGTATGTTTGTATGTATGCATGCATGTATGTATGTATGTATGTATGTGTTTGTGTATGTGTGTATTGTGTATGTGTATGTATGCATGTGTGTATGCATGCATGTATGTATGTATGTATGTATGTGTGTGTGTGTATGCATGTATGTATGTATAGTTGTATGTATGCATGCATTTACGTATGTGTGTGTGTGTTTGTGTATGTGTGTATTATGTATGTGTGTATTCTTGTGTTTGTATGTTTGCATGTGTGTATGTGTGTATGTGTGTGTGTTTATGCATGTTTGTATGTATGTACGTATGTATGTTTGTATGTATGCATGCATGTATGTATGCATGTATGTATGTATGTGTGTATTCTTGTGTTTGTATGTTTGCATGCGTGTATGTGTGTATTATGTATGTGTGTATGTGTGTATGTGTATGCATGTATGTATGTATGTATGTATGTACGTATGTATGTATGTTTGTATGCATGAATGTCAGTATGTGTGTGTGTTTGTGTATGTGTGTATTATGTATGTGTGTATTCGTGTGTTTGTATGTTTGCATGTGTGTCTGTGTGTATTATGTATGTGTGTATGTGTGTGTGTATGTATGCATGTGTGTATTTGTGTGTTTGTATGTATGCATGCATGTATGTATGTATGTATGTATGCATGCATGTATGTATGTGTGTGTGTTTGTGTATAGGTTAGGTAAGGTTAGGTTAGGTTAGGTTAGGTTAGGTTAGGTTAGGTTAGGTTAGGTTAGGTTAGGTTCGGTTAGGTTAGGTTAGGTTAGGTTAGGTTAGGTTAGGTACGTATGTATGTTTGTATGTATGCATGCATGTATGTATGTATGTATGCATGTGTGTATTATGTATGTGTGTATGTATGTATGTATGCATGCATGTATGTATGTGTGTGTGTGTGTTTGTGTATGTGTGTATTATGTATGTGTGTATTCGTGTGTTTGTATGTTTGCACGTGTGTATGTGTGTATGATGTATGTGTGTATGTGTGTGTGTGTATGCATGTATGTATGTGAGTACGTATGTATGTTTGTATGTATGCATGCATGTTTGCATGCATGTATGTATGTATGTATGTGTGTGTGTTTGTGTATGTGTGTATTTGTGTGGGTGTGTGTGTGTGTATGTGTGTATTATGTATGTGTGTTTGTGTGTGTTTGTATGTTTGCATGTCTGTATTTGTGTGTGTGTATGTATGTACGTATGTATGTTTGTATGTATGCATGCATGTATGTATGTATGTATGTGTGTGTTTGTGTATGTGTGTATTTGTGTGGGTGTGTGTGTGTGTATGTGTGTATTATGTATGTGTGTTTGTGTGTGTTTGTATATTTGCATGTGTGTATTTGTGTGTGTGTATGTATGTACGTATGTATGTTTGTATGTATGCATGCATGTATGTATGTATGTATGTATGTGTTTGTGTATGTGTGTATTATGTATGTGTATGTATGCATGTGTGTATACATGCATGTATGTATGTATGTATGTATGTGTGTGTGTATGCATGTATGTATGTATGTTTGTATGTATGCATGCATTTACGTATGTGTGTGTGTGTTTGTGTATGTGTGTATTATGTATGTGTGTATTCTAGGTTAGGTTAGGTTCGGTTAGGTTAGGTTAGGTTAGGTTAGGTTAGGTTAGGTAAGGTTAGGTTAGGTTAGGTTAGGTTAGGTACGTATGTATGTTTGTATGTATGCATGCATGTATGTGTGTGTGTGTGTTTGTGTATGTGTGTATTATGTATGTGTGTATTCGTGTGTTTGTATGTTTGCACGTGTGTATGTGTGTATTATGTATGTGTGTATGTGTGTGTGTGTATGCATGTATGTATGTGTGTACGTATGTATGTTTGTATGTATGCATGCATGTTTGCATGCATGTATGTATGTATGTATGTGTGTGTGTTTGTGTATGTGTGTATTTGTGTGGGTGTGTGTGTGTGTATGTGTGTATTATGTATGTGTGTTTGTGTGTGTTTGTATGTTTGCATGTGTGTATTTGTGTGTGTGTATGTATGTACGTATGTATGTTTGTATGTATGCATGCATGTATGTATGTATGTATGTATGTGTTTGTGTATGTGTGTATTGTGTATGTGTATGTATGCATGTGTGTATGCATGCACGTATGTATGTATGTATGTATGTGTGTGTGTGTATGCATGTATGTATGTATAGTTGTATGTATGCATGCATTTACGTATGTGTGTGTGTTTGTGTATGTGTGTATTATGTATGTGTGTATTCTTGTGTTTGTATGTTTGCATGTGTTTTTGTGTGTATGTGTTTGTGTTTATGCATGTATGTATGTATGTACGTATGTATGTTTGTATGTATGCATGCATGTATGTATGCATGTATGTATGTATGTGTGTATTCTTGTGTTTGTATGTTTGCATGCGTGTATGTGTGTATTATGTATGTGTGTATGTGTGTATGTGTATGCATGTATGTATGTATGTATGTATGTACGTATGTATGTATGTTTGTATGCATGAATGTCAGTATGTGTGTGTGTTTGTGTATGTGTGTATTATGTATGTGTGTATTCGTGTGTTTGTATGTTTGCATGTGTGTCTGTGTGTATTATGTATGTGTGTATGTGTGTGTGTATGTATGCATGTGTGTATTTGTGTGTTTGTATGTATGCATGCATGTATGTATGTATGTATGTATGCATGCATGTATGTATGTGTGTGTGTTTGTGTATAGGTTAGGTTAGGTTAGGTTAGGTTAGGTTAGGTTAGGTTAGGTTAGGTTAGGTTAGGTTAGGTTCGGTTAGGTTAGGTTAGGTTAGGTTAGGTTAGGTAAGGTTAGGTTAGGTTAGGTTAGGTTAGGTACGTATGTATGTTTGTATGTATGCATGCATGTATTTATGTATGTATGCATGTGTGTATTATGTATGTGTGTATGTATGTATGTATGCATGCATGTATGTATGTGTGTGTGTGTGTGTTTGTGTATGTGTGTATTATGTATGTGTGTATTCGTGTGTTTGTATGTTTGCACGTGTGTATGTGTGTATTATGTATGTGTGTATGTGTGTGTGTGTATGCATGTATGTATGTGAGTACGTATGTATGTTTGTATGTATGCATGCATGTTTGCATGCATGTATGTATGTATGTATGTGTGTGTGTTTGTGTATGTGTGTATTTGTGTGGGTGTGTGTGTGTGTATGTGTGTATTATGTATGTGTGTTTGTGTGTGTTTGTATGTTTGCATGTGTGTATTTGTGTGTGTGTATGTATGTTCGTATGTATGTTTGTATGTATGCATGCATGTATGTATGCATGTATGTATGTATGTGTGTATTCTTGTGTTTGTATGTTTGCATGCGTGTATGTGTGTATGTGTGTTTGTGTGTATGTGTATGCATGTATGTATGTATGTATGTATGTACGTATGTATGTATGTTTGTATGCATGCATGTATGTATGTGTGTGTGTTTGTGTATGTGTGTATTATGTATGTGTGTATTCGTGTGTTTGTATGTTTGCATGTGTGTATGTGTGTATTATGTATGTGTGTATGTGTGTGTGTGTATGCATGTATGTATGTATGTATGTATGTATGTATCTGTGTGTGTTTGTGTATGTGTGTATTTTGTATGTGTGTATTTGTGTGTGTGTATGTATGCACGTGTGTATGCATGCATGTACGTATGTATGTATGTATGTGTGTGTGTTCGTGTATGTGTGTATTATGTATGTGTGTATGTATGTATGTATGCATGCATGTATGTATGTGTGTGTGTGTGTTTGTGTATGTGTGTATTATGTATGTGTGTATTCGTGTGTTTGTATGTTTGCACGTGTGTATGTGTGTATTATGTATGTGTGTATGTGTGTGTGTGTATGCATGTATGTATGTGTGTACGTATGTATGTTTGTATGTATGCATGCATGTTTGCATGCATGTATGTATGTATGTATGTGTGTGTGTTTGTGTATGTGTGTATTTGTGTGGGTGTGTGTGTGAGTATGTGTGTAATATGTATGTGTGTTTGTGTGTGTTTGTATGTTTGCATGTGTGTATTTGTGTGTGTGTATGTATGTACGTATGTATGTTTGTATGTATGCATGCATGTATGTATGTATGTATGTGTGTGTGTTTGTGTATGTGTGTATTTGTGTGGGTGTGTGTGTGTGTGTATGTGTGTATTATGTATGTGTGTTTGTGTGTGTTTGTATGTTTGCATGTGTGTATTTGTGTGTGTGTATGTATGTACGTATGTATGTTTGTATGTATGCATGCATGTATGTATGTATGTATGTATGTGTTTGTGTATGTGTGTATTGTGTATGTGTATGTATGCATGTGTGTATGCATGCATGTATGTATGTATGTATGTATGTGTGTGTGTGTATGCATGTATGTATGTATAGTTGTATGTATGCATGCATTTACGTATGTGTGTGTGTGTTTGTGTATGTGTGTATTATGTATGTGTGTATTCTTGTGTTTGTATGTTTGCATGTGTGTATGTGTGTATGTGTGTGTGTTTATGCATGTATGTATGTATGTACGTATGTATGTTTGTATGTATGCATGCATGTATGTATGCATGTATGTATGTATGTGTGTATTCTTGTGTTTGTATGTTTGCATGCGTGTATGTGTGTATTATGTATGTGTGTATGTGTGTATGTGTATGCATGTATGTATGTATGTATGTATGTACGTATGTATGTATGTTTGTATGCATGAATGTCAGTATGTGTGTGTGTTTGTGTATGTGTGTATTATGTATGTGTGTATTCGTGTGTTTGTATGTTTGCATGTGTGTCTGTGTGTATTATGTATGTGTGTATGTGTGTGTGTATGTATGCATGTGTGTATTTGTGTGTTTGTATGTATGCATGCATGTATGTATGTATGTATGTATGCATGCATGTATGTATGTGTGTGTGTTTGTGTATAGGTTAGGTAAGGTTAGGTTAGGTTAGGTTAGGTTAGGTTAGGTTAGGTTAGGTTAGGTTAGGTTAGGTTCGGTTAGGTTAGGTTAGGTTAGGTTAGGTTAGGTTAGGTTAGGTAAGGTTAGGTTAGGTTAGGTTAGGTTAGGTACGTATGTATGTTTGTATGTATGCATGCATGTATGTATGTATGTATGCATGTGTGTATTATGTATGTGTGTATGTATGTATGTATGCATGCATGTATGTATGTGTGTGTGTGTGTGTTTGTGTATGTGTGTATTATGTATGTGTGTATTCGTGTGTTTGTATGTTTGCACGTGTGTATGTGTGTATTATGTATGTGTGTATGTGTGTGTGTGTATGCATGTATGTATGTGAGTACGTATGTATGTTTGTATGTATGCATGCATGTTTGCATGCATGTATGTATGTATGTATGTGTGTGTGTTTGTGTATGTGTGTATTTGTGTGGGTGTGTGTGTGTGTATGTGTGTATTATGTATGTGTGCTTGTGTGTGTTTGTATGTTTGCATGTGTGTATTTGTGTGTGTGTATGTATGTTCGTATGTATGTTTGTATGTATGCATGCATGTATGTATGCATGTATGTATGTATGTGTGTATTCTTGTGTTTGTATGTTTGCATGCGTGTATGTGTGTATTATGTATGTGTGTATGTGTGTTTGTGTGTATGTGTATGCATGTATGTATGTATGTATGTATGTACGTATGTATGTATGTTTGTATGCATGCATGTATGTATGTGTGTGTGTTTGTGTATGTGTGTATTATGTATGTGTGTATTCGTGTGTTTGTATGTTTGCATGTGTGTATGTGTGTATTATGTATGTGTGTATGTGTGTGTGTGTATGCATGTATGTATGTATGTATGTATGTATGTATCTGTGTGTGTTTGTGTATGTGTGTATTTTGTATGTGTGTATTTGTGTGTGTGTATGTATGCACGTGTGTATGCATGCATGTACGTATGTATGTATGTATGTGTGTGTGTTCGTGTATGTGTGTATTATGTATGTGTGTATGTATGTATGTATGCATGCATGTATGTATGTGTGTGTGTGTTTGTGTATGTGTGTATTATGTATGTGTGTATTCGTGTGTTTGTATGTTTGCACGTGTGTATGTGTGTATTATGTATGTGTGTATGTGTGTGTGTGTATGCATGTATGTATGTGTGTACGTATGTATGTTTGTATGTATGCATGCATGTTTGCATGCATGTATGTATGTATGTATGTGTGTGTGTTTGTGTATGTGTGTATTTGTGTGGGTGTGTGTGTGTGTATGTGTGTATTATGTATGTGTGTTTGTGTGTGTTTGTATGTTTGCATGTGTGTATTTGTGTGTGTGTATGTATGTACGTATGTATGTTTGTATGAATGCATGCATGTATGTATGTATGTATGTGTGTGTGTTTGTGTATGTGTGTATTTGTGTGGGTGTGTGTGTGTGTGTATGTGTGTATTATGTATGTGTGTTTGTGTGTGTTTGTATGTTTGCATGTGTGTATTTGTGTGTGTGTATGTATGTACGTATGTATGTTTGTATGTATGCATGCATGTATGTATGTATGTATGTATGTGTTTGTGTATGTGTGTATTGTGTATGTGTATGTATGCATGTGTGTATGCATGCATGTATGTATGTATGTATGTATGTGTGTGTGTGTATGCATGTATGTATGTATAGTTGTATGTATGCATGCATTTACGTATGTGTGTGTGTGTTTGTGTATGTGTGTATTATGTATGTGTGTATTCTTGTGTTTGTATGTTTGCATGTGTGTATGTGTGTATGTGTGTGTGTTTATGCATGTATGTATGTATGTACGTATGTATGTTTGTATGTATGCATGCATGTATGTATGCATGTATGTATGTATGTGTGTATTCTTGTGTTTGTATGTTTGCATGCGTGTATGTGTGTATTATGTATGTGTGTATGTGTGTATGTGTATGCATGTATGTATGTATGTATGTATGTACGTATGTATGTATGTTTGTATGCATGAATGTCAGTATGTGTGTGTGTTTGTGTATGTGTGTATTATGTATGTGTGCATTCGTGTGTTTGTATGTTTGCATGTGTGTCTGTGTGTATTATGTATGTGTGTATGTGTGTGTGTATGTATGCATGTGTGTATTTGTGTGTTTGTATGTATGCATGCATGTATGTATGTATGTATGTATGCATGCATGTATGTATGTGTGTGTGTTTGTGTATAGGTTAGGTAAGGTTAGGTTAGGTTAGGTTAGGTTAGGTTAGGTTAGGTTAGGTTAGGTTAGGTTAGGTTCGGTTAGGTTAGGTTAGGTTAGGTTAGGTTAGGTTAGGTACGTATGTATGTTTGTATGTATGCATGCATGTATGTATGTATGTATGCATGTGTGTATTATGTATGTGTGTATGTATGTATGTATGCATGCATGTATGTATGTGTGTGTGTGTGTTTGTGTATGTGTGTATTATGTATGTGTGTATTCGTGTGTTTGTATGTTTGCACGTGTGTATGTGTGTATTATGTATGTGTGTATGTGTGTGTGTGTATGCATGTATGTATGTGAGTACGTATGTATGTTTGTATGTATGCATGCATGTTTGCATGCATGTATGTATGTATGTATGTGTGTGTGTTTGTGTATGTGTGTATTTGTGTGGGTGTGTGTGTGTGTATGTGTGTATTATGTATGTGTGTTTGTGTGTGTTTGTATGTTTGCATGTGTGTATTTGTGTGTGTGTATGTATGTTCGTATGTATGTTTGTATGAATGCATGCATGTATGTATGCATGTATGTATGTATGTGTGTATTCTTGTGTTTGTATGTTTGCATGCGTGTATGTGTGTATTATGTATGTGTGTATGTGTGTTTGTGTGTATGTGTATGCATGTATGTATGTATGTATGTATGTACGTATGTATGTATGTTTGTATGCATGCATGTATGTATGTGTGTGTGTTTGTGTATGTGTGTATTATGTATGTGTGTATTCGTGTGTTTGTATGTTTGCATGTGTGTATGTGTGTATTATGTATGTGTGTATGTGTGTGTGTGTATGCATGTATGTATGTATGTATGTATGTATGTATCTGTGTGTGTTTGTGTATGTGTGTATTTTGTATGTGTGTATTTGTGTGTGTGTATGTATGCACGTGTGTATGCATGCATGTACGTATGTATGTATGTATGTGTGTGTGTTCGTGTATGTGTGTATTATGTATGTGTGTATGTATGTATGTATGCATGCATGTATGTATGTGTGTGTGTGTTTGTGTATGTGTGTATTATGTATGTGTGTATTCGTGTGTTTGTATGTTTGCACGTGTGTATGTGTGTATTATGTATGTGTGTATGTGTGTGTGTGTATGCATGTATGTATGTGTGTACGTATGTATATTTGTATGTATGCATGCATGTTTGCATGCATGTATGTATGTATGTATGTGTGTGTGTTTGTGTATGTGTGTATTTGTGTGGGTGTGTGTGTGTGTATGTGTGTATTATGTATGTGTGTTTGTGTGTGTTTGTATGTTTGCATGTGTGTATTTGTGTGTGTGTATGTATGTACGTATGTATGTTTGTATGAATGCATGCATGTATGTATGTATGTATGTGTGTGTGTTTGTGTATGTGTGTATTTGTGTGGGTGTGTGTGTGTGTGTATGTGTGTATTATGTATGTGTGTTTGTGTGTGTTTGTATGTTTGCATGTGTGTATTTGTGTGTGTGTATGTATGTACGTATGTATGTTTGTATGTATGCATGCATGTATGTATGTATGTATGTATGTGTTTGTGTATGTGTGTATTGTGTATGTGTATGTATGCATGTGTGTATGCATGCATGTATGTATGTATGTATGTATGTGTGTGTGTGTATGCATGTATGTATGTATAGTTGTATGTATGCATGCATTTACGTATGTGTGTGTGTGTTTGTGTATGTGTGTATTATGTATGTGTGTATTCTTGTGTTTGTATGTTTGCATGTGTGTATGTGTGTATGTGTGTGTGTTTATGCATGTTTGTATGTATGTACGTATGTATGTTTGTATGTATGCATGCATGTATGTATGCATGTATGTATGTATGTGTGTATTCTTGTGTTTGTATGTTTGCATGCGTGTATGTGTGTATTATGTATGTGTGTATGTGTGTATGTGTATGCATGTATGTATGTATGTATGTATGTACGTATGTATGTATGTTTGTATGCATGAATGTCAGTATGTGTGTGTGTGTGTGTATGTGTGTATTATGTATGTGTGCATTCGTGTGTTTGTATGTTTGCATGTGTGTCTGTGTGTATTATGTATGTGTGTATGTGTGTGTGTATGTATGCATGTGTGTATTTGTGTGTTTGTATGTATGCATGCATGTATGTATGTATGTATGTATGCATGCATGTATGTATGTGTGTGTGTTTGTGTATAGGTTAGGTAAGGTTAGGTTAGGTTAGGTTAGGTTAGGTTAGGTTAGGTTAGGTTAGGTTAGGTTAGGTTCGGTTAGGTTAGGTTAGGTTAGGTTAGGTTAGGTTAGGTACGTATGTATGTTTGTATGTATGCATGCATGTATGTATGTATGTATGCATGTGTGTATTATGTATGTGTGTATGTATGTATGTATGCATGCATGTATGTATGTGTGTGTGTGTGTTTGTGTATGTGTGTATTATGTATGTGTGTATTCGTGTGTTTGTATGTTTGCACGTGTGTATGTGTGTATTATGTATGTGTGTATGTGTGTGTGTGTATGCATGTATGTATGTGAGTACGAATGTATGTTTGTATGTATGCATGCATGTTTGCATGCATGTATGTATGTATGTATGTGTGTGTGTTTGTGTATGTGTGTATTTGTGTGGGTGTGTGTGTGTGTATGTGTGTATTATGTATGTGTGTTTGTGTGTGTTTGTATGTTTGCATGTCTGTATTTGTGTGTGTGTATGTATGTACGTATGTATGTTTGTATGTATGCATGCATGTATGTATGCATGTATGTATGTATGTGTGTATTCTTGTGTTTGTATGTTTGCATGCGTGTATGTGTGTATTATGTATGTGTGTATGTGTGTTTGTGTGTATGTGTATGCATGTATGTATGTATGTATGTATGTACGTATGTATGTATGTTTGTATGCATGCATGTATGTATGTGTGTGTGTTTGTGTATGTGTGTATTATGTATGTGTGTATTCGTGTGTTTGTATGTTTGCATGTGTGTATGTGTGTATTATGTATGTGTGTATGTGTGTGTGTGTATGCATGTATGTATGTATGTATGTATGTATGTATCTGTGTGTGTTTGTGTATGTGTGTATTTTGTATGTGTGTATTTGTGTGTGTGTATGTATGCACGTGTGTATGCATGCATGTACGTATGTATGTATGTATGTGTGTGTGTTCGTGTATGTGTGTATTATGTATGTGTGTATGTATGTATGTATGCATGCATGTATGTATGTGTGTGTGTGTGTTTGTGTATGTGTGTATTATGTATGTGTGTATTCGTGTGTTTGTATGTTTGCACGTGTGTATGTGTGTATTATGTATGTGTGTATGTGTGTGTGTGTATGCATGTATGTATGTGTGTACGTATGTATGTTTGTATGTATGCATGCATGTTTGCATGCATGTATGTATGTATGTATGTGTGTGTGTTTGTGTATGTGTGTATTTGTGTGGGTGTGTGTGTGTGTATGTGTGTATTATGTATGTGTGTTTGTGTGTGTTTGTATGTTTGCATGTGTGTATTTGTGTGTGTGTATGTATGTACGTATGTATGTTTGTATGTATGCATGCATGTATGTATGTATGTATGTGTGTGTGTTTGTGTATGTGTGTATTTGTGTGGGTGTGTGTGTGTGTGTATGTGTGTATTATGTATGTGTGTTTGTGTGTGTTTGTATGTTTGCATGTGTGTATTTGTGTGTGTGTATGTATGTACGTATGTATGTTTGTATGTATGCATGCATGTATGTATGTATGTATGTATGTGTTTGTGTATGTGTGTATTGTGTATGTGTATGTATGCATGTGTGTATGCATGCATGTATGTATGTATGTATGTATGTGTGTGTGTGTATGCATGTATGTATGTATAGTTGTATGTATGCATGCATTTACGTATGTGTGTGTGTGTTTGTGTATGTGTGTATTATGTATGTGTGTATTCTTGTGTTTGTATGTTTGCATGTGTGTATGTGTGTATGTGTGTGTGTTTATGCATGTATGTATGTATGTACGTATGTATGTTTGTATGTATGCATGCATGTATGTATGCATGTATGTATGTATGTGTGTATTCTTGTGTTTGTATGTTTGCATGCGTGTATGTGTGTATTATGTATGTGTGTATGTGTGTATGTGTATGCATGTATGTATGTATGTATGTATGTACGTATGTATGTATGTTTGTATGCATGAATGTCAGTATGTGTGTGTGTTTGTGTATGTGTGTATTATGTATGTGTGTATTCGTGTGTTTGTATGTTTGCATGTGTGTCTGTGTGTATTATGTATGTGTGTATGTGTGTGTGTATGTATGCATGTGTGTATTTGTGTGTTTGTATGTATGCATGCATGTATGTATGTATGTATGTATGCATGCATGTATGTATGTGTGTGTGTTTGTGTATAGGTTAGGTAAGGTTAGGTTAGGTTAGGTTAGGTTAGGTTAGGTTCGGTTAGGTTAGGTTAGGTTAGGTTAGGTTAGGTTAGGTACGTATGTATGTTTGTATGTATGCATGCATGTATGTATGTATGTATGCATGTGTGTATTATGTATGTGTGTATGTATGTATGTATGCATGCATGTATGTATGTGTGTGTGTGTGTTTGTGTATGTGTGTATTATGTATGTGTGTATTCGTGTGTTTGTATGTTTGCACGTGTGTATGTGTGTATTATGTATGTGTGTATGTGTGTGTGTGTATGCATGTATGTATGTGAGTACGTATGTATGTTTGTATGTATGCATGCATGTTTGCATGCATGTATGTATGTATGTATGTGTGTGTGTTTGTGTATGTGTGTATTTGTGTGGGTGTGTGTGTGTGTATGTGTGTATTATGTATGTGTGTTTGTGTGTGTTTGTATGTTTGCATGTCTGTATTTGTGTGTGTGTATGTATGTACGTATGTATGTTTGTATGTATGCATGCATGTATGTATGTATGTATGTGTGTGTTTGTGTATGTGTGTATTTGTGTGGGTGTGTGTGTGTGTATGTGTGTATTATGTATGTGTGTTTGTGTGTGTTTGTATATTTGCATGTGTGTATTTGTGTGTGTGTATGTATGTACGTATGTATGTTTGTATGTATGCATGCATGTATGTATGTATGTATGTATGTGTTTGTGTATGTGTGTATTATGTATGTGTATGTATGCATGTGTGTATACATGCATGTTTGTATGTATGTATGTATCCGTGTGTGTATGCATGTATGTATGTATGTTTGTATGTATGCATGCATTTACGGATGTGTGTGTGTGTTTGTGTATGTGTGTATTATGTATGTGTGTATTCTAGGTTAGGTTAGGTTCGGTTAGGTTAGGTTAGGTTAGGTTAGGTTAGGTTAGGTAAGGTTAGGTTAGGTTAGGTTAGGTTAGGTACGTATGTATGTTTGTATGTATGCATGCATGTATGTGTGTGTGTGTGTTTGTGTATGTGTGTATTATGTATGTGTGTATTCGTGTGTTTGTATGTTTGCACGTGTGTATGTGTGTATTATGTATGTGTGTATGTGTGTGTGTGTATGCATGTATGTATGTGTGTACGTATGTATGTTTGTATGTATGCATGCATGTTTGCATGCATGTATGTATGTATGTATGTGTGTGTGTTTGTGTATGTGTGTATTTGTGTGGGTGTGTGTGTGTGTATGTGTGTATTATGTATGTGTGTTTGTGTGTGTTTGTATGTTTGCATGTGTGTATTTGTGTGTGTGTATGTATGTACGTATGTATGTTTGTATGTATGCATGCATGTATGTATGTATGTATGTGTGTGTGTTTGTGTATGTGTGTATTTGTGTGGGTGTGTGTGTGTGTGTATGTGTGTATTATGTATGTGTGTTTGTGTGTGTTTGTATGTTTACATGTGTGTATTTGTGTGTGTGTATGTATGTACGTATGTATGTTTGTATGTATGCATGCATGTATGTATGTATGTATGTATGTGTTTGTGTATGTGTGTATTGTGTATGTGTATGTATGCATGTGTGTATGCATGCATGTATGTATGTATGTATGTATGTGTGTGTGTGTATGCATGTATGTATGTATAGTTGTATGTATGCATGCATTTACGTATGTGTGTGTGTGTTTGTGTATGTGTGTATTATGTATGTGTGTATTCTTGTGTTTGTATGTTTGCATGTGTGTATGTGTGTATGTGTGTGTGTGTTTATGCATGTATGTATGTATGTACGTATGTATGTTTGTATGTATGCATGCATGTATGTATGCATGTATGTATGTATGTGTGTATTCTTGTGTTTGTATGTTTGCATGCGTGTATGTGTGTATTATGTATGTGTGTATGTGTGTATGTGTATGCATGTATGTATGTATGTATGTATGTACGCATGTATGTATGTTTGTATGCATGAATGTCAGTATGTGTGTGTGTTTGTGTATGTGTGTATTATGTATGTGTGTATTCGTGTGTTTGTATGTTTGCATGTGTGTCTGTGTGTATTATGTATGTGTGTATGTGTGTGTGTATGTATGCATGTGTGTATTTGTGTGTTTGTATGTATGCATGCATGTATGTATGTATGTATGTATGCATGCATGTATGTATGTGTGTGTGTTTGTGTATAGGTTAGGTAAGGTTAGGTTAGGTTAGGTTAGGTTAGGTTAGGTTAGGTTAGGTTAGGTTAGGTTAGGTTCGGTTAGGTTAGGTTAGGTTAGGTTAGGTTAGGTTAGGTTAGGTAAGGTTAGGTTAGGTTAGGTTAGGTTAGGTACGTATGTATGTTTGTATGTATGCATGCATGTATGTATGTATGTATGCATGTGTGTATTATGTATGTGTGTATGTATGTATGTATGCATGCATGTATGTATGTGTGTGTGTGTGTGTTTGTGTATGTGTGTATTATGTATGTGTGTATTCGTGTGTTTGTATGTTTGCACGTGTGTATGTGTGTATTATGTATGTGTGTATGTGTGTGTGTGTATGCATGTATGTATGTGAGTACGTATGTATGTTTGTATGTATGCATGCATGTTTGCATGCATGTATGTATGTATGTATGTGTGTGTGTTTGTGTATGTGTGTATTTGTGTGGGTGTGTGTGTGTGTATGTGTGTATTATGTATGTGTGCTTGTGTGTGTTTGTATGTTTGCACGTGTGTATGTGTGTATTATGTATGTGTGTATGTGTGTGTGTGTATGCATGTATGTATGTGTGTACGTATGTATGTTTGTATGTATGCATGCATGTTTGCATGCATGTATGTATGTATGTATGTGTGTGTGTTTGTGTATGTGTGTATTTGTGTGGGTGTGTGTGTGTGTATGTGTGTATTATGTATGTGTGTTTGTGTGTGTTTGTATGTTTGCATGTGTGTATTTGTGTGTGTGTATGTATGTACGTATGTATGTTTGTATGTATGCATGCATGTATGTATGTATGTATGTGTGTGTGTTTGTGTATGTGTGTATTTGTGTGGGTGTGTGTGTGTGTGTATGTGTGTATTATGTATGTGTGTTTGTGTGTGTTTGTATGTTTGCATGTGTGTATTTGTGTGTGTGTATGTATGTACGTATGTATGTTTGTATGTATGCATGCATGTATGTATGTATGTATGTATGTGTTTGTGTATGTGTGTATTGTGTATGTGTATGTATGCATGTGTGTATGCATGCATGTATGTATGTATGTATGTATGTGTGTGTGTGTATGCATGTATGTATGTATAGTTGTATGTATGCATGCATTTACGTATGTGTGTGTGTGTTTGTGTATGTGTGTATTATGTATGTGTGTATTCTTGTGTTTGTATGTTTGCATGTGTGTATGTGTGTATGTGTGTGTGTTTATGCATGTATGTATGTATGTACGTATGTATGTTTGTATGTATGCATGCATGTATGTATGCATGTATGTATGTATGTGTGTATTCTTGTGTTTGTATGTTTGCATGCGTGTATGTGTGTATTATGTATGTGTGTATGTGTGTATGTGTATGCATGTATGTATGTATGTATGTATGTACGTATGTATGTATGTTTGTATGCATGAATGTCAGTATGTGTGTGTGTTTGTGTATGTGTGTATTATGTATGTGTGTATTCGTGTGTTTGTATGTTTGCATGTGTGTCTGTGTGTATTATGTATGTGTGTATGTGTGTGTGTATGTATGCATGTGTGTATTTGTGTGTTTGTATGTATGCATGCATGTATGTATTTATGTATGTATGCATGCATGTATGTATGTAGGTGTGTTTGTGTATAGGTTAGGTTAGGTTAGGTTAGGTAAGGTTAGGTTAGGTTAGGTTAGGTTAGGTTAGGTTAGGTTTGGTTAGGTTAGGTTCGGTTAGGTTAGGTTAGGTTAGGTTAGGTTAGGTTAGGTAAGGTTAGGTTAGGTTAGGTTAGGTTAGGTACGTATGTATGTTTGTATGTATGCATGCATGTATGTATGTATGTATGCATGTGTGTATTATGTATGTGTGTATGTATGTATGTATGCATGCATGTATGTATGTGTGTGTGTGTGTTTGTGTATGTGTGTATTATGTATGTGTGTATTCGTGTGTTTGTATGTTTGCACGTGTGTATGTGTGTATTATGTATGTGTGTATGTGTGTGTGTGTATGCATGTATGTATGTGAGTACGTATGTATGTTTGTATGTATGCATGCATGTTTGCATGCATGTATGTATGTATGTATGTGTGTGTGTTTGTGTATGTGTGTATTTGTGTGGGTGTGTGTGTGTGTATGTGTGTATTATGTATGTGTGTTTGTGTGTGTTTGTATGTTTGCATGTCTGTATTTGTGTGTGTGTATGTATGTACGTATGTATGTTTGTATGTATGCATGCATGTATGTATGTATGTATGTGTGTGTGTTTGTGTATGTGTGTATTTGTGTGGGTGTGTGTGTGTGTATGTGTGTATTATGTATGTGTGTTTGTGTGTGTTTGTATGTTTGCATGTGTGTATTTGTGTGTGTGTTTGTATGTAAGCATGCATGTATGTATGTATGTATGTATGCATGCATGTATGTATGTGTGTGTTTGTGTATAGGTTAGGTTAGGTTAGGTAAGGTTAGGTTAGGTTAGGTTAGGTTAGGTTAGTTTAGGTTAGGTTAGGTTCGGTTAGGTTAGGTTAGGTTAGGTTAGGTTAGGTTAGGTAAGGTTAGGTTAGGTTAGGTTAGGTTAGGTACGTATGTATGTTTGTATGTATGCATGCATGTATGTATGTATGTATGCATGTGTGTATTATGTATGTGTGTATGTATGTATGTATGCATGCATGTATGTATGTGTGTGTGTGTTTGTGTATGTGTGTATTATGTATGTGTGTATTCGTGTGTTTGTATGTTTGCACGTGTGTATATGTGTATGTGTGTGTGTATGCATGTATGTATGTGAGTACGTATGTATGTTTGTATGTATGCATGCATGTTTGCATGCATGTATGTATGTATGTATGTGTGTGTGTTTGTGTATGTGTGTATTTGTGTGGGTGTGTGTGTGTGTATGTGTGTATTATGTATGTGTGTTTGTGTGTGTTTGTATGTTTGCATGTGTGTATTTGTGTGTGTGTATGTATGTACGTATGTATGTTTGTATGTATGCATGCATGTATGTATGTATGTATGTGTGTGTTTGTGTATGTGTGTATTTGTGTGGGTGTGTGTGTGTATGTGTGTATTATGTATGTGTGTTTGTGTGTGTTTGTATATTTGCATGTGTGTATTTGTGTGTGTGTATGTATGTACGTATGTATGTTTGTATGTATGCATGCATGTATGTATGTATGTATGTATGTGTTTGTGTATGTGTGTATTATGTATGTGTATGTATGCATGTGTGTATACATGCATGTATGTATGTATGTATGTATGTGTGTGTGTATGCATGTATGTATGTATGTTTGTATGTATGCATGCATTTACGTATGTGTGTGTGTGTTTGTGTATGTGTGTATTATGTATGTGTGTATTCTAGGTTAGGTTAGGTTCGGTTAGGTTAGGTTAGGTTAGGTTAGGTTAGGTTAGGTAAGGTTAGGTTAGGTTAGGTTAGGTTAGGTACGTATGTATGTTTGTATGTATGCATGCATGTATGTATGTATGTATGCATGTGTGTATTATGTATGTGTGTATGTATGTATGTATGCATGCATGTATGTATGTGTGTGTGTGTGTGTTTGTGTATGTGTGTATAATGTATGTGTGTATTCGTGTGTTTGTATGTTTGCACGTGTGTATGTGTGTATTATGTATGTGTGTATGTGTGTGTGTGTATGCATGTATGTTTGTGAGTACGTATGTATGTTTGTATGTATGCATGCATGTTTGCATGCATGTATGTATGTATGTATGTGTGTGTGTTTGTGTATGTGTGTATTTGTGTGGGTGTGTGTGTGTGTATGTGTGTATTATGTATGTGTGTTTGTGTGTGTTTGTATGTTTGCATGTGTGTATTTGTGTGTGTGTATGTATGTTCGTATGTATGTTTGTATGTATGCATGCATGTATGTATGCATGTATGTATGTATGTGTGTATTCTTGTGTTTGTATGTTTGCATGCGTGTATGTGTGTATTATGTATGTGTGTATGTGTGTTTGTGTGTATGTGTATGCATGTATGTATGTATGTATGTATGTACGTATGTATGTATGTTTGTATGCATGCATGTATGTATGTGTGTGTGTTTGTGTATGTGTGTATTATGTATGTGTGTATTCGTGTGTTTGTATGTTTGCATGTGTGTATGTGTGTATTATGTATGTGTGTATGTGTGTGTGTGTATGCATGTATGTATGTATAGTTGTATGTATGCATGCATTTACGTATGTGTGTGTGTGTTTGTGTATGTGTGTATTATGTATGTGTGTATTCTTGTGTTTGTATGTTTGCATGTGTGTATGTGTGTATGTGTGTGTGTTTATGCATGTATGTATGTATGTACGTATGTATGTTTGTATGTATGCATGCATGTATGTATGTATGTATGTATGCATGCATGTATGTATGTGTGTGTGTTTGTGTATAGGTTAGGTTAGGTTAGGTTAGGTTAGGTTAGGTTAGGTTAGGTTAGGTTAGGTTAGGTTAGGTTAGGTTAGGTTAGGTTCGGTTAGGTTAGGTTAGGTTAGGTTAGGTTAGGTTAGGTAAGGTTAGGTTAGGTTAGGTTAGGTTAGGTACGTATGTATGTTTGTATGTATGCATGCATGTATGTATGTATGTATGCATGTGTGTATTATGTATGTGTGTATGTATGTATGTATGCATGCATGTATGTATGTGTGTGTGTGTGTGTTTGTGTATGTGTGTATTATGTATGTGTGTATTCGTGTGTTTGTATGTTTGCACGTGTGTATGTGTGTATTATGTATGTGTGTATGTGTGTGTGTGTATGCATGTATGTATGTGAGTACGTATGTATGTTTGTATGTATGCATGCATGTTTGCATGCATGTATGTATGTATGTATGTGTGTGTGTTTGTGTATGTGTGTATTTGTGTGGGTGTGTGTGTGTGTATGTGTGTATTATGTATGTGTGCTTGTGTGTGTTTGTATGTTTGCATGTGTGTATTTGTGTGTGTGTATGTATGTTCGTATGTATGTTTGTATGTATGCATGCATGTATGTATGCATGTATGTATGTATGTGTGTATTCTTGTGTTTGTATGTTTGCATGCGTGTATGTGTGTATTATGTATGTGTGTATGTGTGTTTGTGTGTATGTGTATGCATGTATGTATGTATGTATGTATGTACGTATGTATGTATGTTTGTATGCATGCATGTATGTATGTGTGTGTGTTTGTGTATGTGTGTATTATGTATGTGTGTATTCGTGTGTTTGTATGTTTGCATGTGTGTATGTGTGTATTATGTATGTGTGTATGTGTGTGTGTGTATGCATGTATGTATGTATAGTTGTATGTATGCATGCATTTACGTATGTGTGTGTGTGTTTGTGTATGTGTGTATTATGTATGTGTGTATTCTTGTGTTTGTATGTTTGCATGTGTGTATGTGTGTATGTGTGTGTGTTTATGCATGTATGTATGTATGTACGTATGTATGTTTGTATGTATGCATGCATGTATGTATGTTTGTATGTATGCATGCATGTATGTATGTGTGTGTGTTTGTGTAAAGGTTAGGTTAGGTTCGGTTAGGTTAGGTTAGGTTAGGTTAGGTTAGGTTAGGTTAGGTTAGGTTAGGTTAGGTTCGGTTAGGTTAGGTTAGGTTAGGTTAGGTTAGGTTAGGTAAGGTTAGGTTAGGTTAGGTTAGGTTAGGTACGTATGTATGTTTGTATGTATGCATGCATGTATGTATGTATGTATGCATGTGTGTATTATGTATGTGTGTATGTATGTATGTATGCATGCATGTATGTATGTGTGTGTGTGTGTGTTTGTGTATGTGTGTATTATGTATGTGTGTATTCGTGTGTTTGTATGTTTGCACGTGTGTATGTGTGTATTATGTATGTGTGTATGTGTGTGTGTGTATGCATGTATGTATGTGAGTACGTATGTATGTTTGTATGTATGCATGCATGTTTGCATGCATGTATGTATGTATGTATGTGTGTGTGTTTGTGTATGTGTGTATTTGTGTGGGTGTGTGTGTGTGTATGTGTGTATTATGTATGTGTGTTTGTGTGTGTTTGTATGTTTGCATGTGTGTATTTGTGTGTGTGTATGTATGTTCGTATGTATGTTTGTATGTATGCATGCATGTATGTATGCATGTATGTATGTATGTGTGTATTCTTGTGTTTGTATGTTTGCATGCGTGTATGTGTGTATTATGTATGTGTGTATGTGTGTTTGTGTGTATGTGTATGCATGTATGTATGTATGTATGTATGTACGTATGTATGTATGTTTGTATGCATGCATGTATGTATGTGTGTGTGTTTGTGTATGTGTGTATTATGTATGTGTGTATTCGTGTGTTTGTATGTTTGCATGTGTGTATGTGTGTATTATGTATGTGTGTATGTGTGTGTGTGTATGCATGTATGTATGTATGTATGTTTGTATCTGTGTGTGTTTGTGTATGTGTGTATTATGTATGTGTGTATTTGTGTGTGTGTATGTATGCACGTGTGTATGCATGCATGTACGTATGTATGTATGTATGTGTGTGTGTTCGTGTATGTGTGTATTATGTATGTGTGTATGTATGTATGTATGCATGCATGTATGTATGTGTGTGTGTGTGTTTGTGTATGTGTGTATTATGTATGTGTGTATTCGTGTGTTTGTATGTTTGCACGTGTGTATGTGTGTATTATGTATGTGTGTATGTGTGTGTGTGTATGCATGTATGTATGTGTGTACGTATGTATGTTTGTATGTATGCATGCATGTTTGCATGCATGTATGTATGTATGTATGTGTGTGTGTTTGTGTATGTGTGTATTTGTGTGGGTGTGTGTGTGTGTATGTGTGTATTATGTATGTGTGTTTGTGTGTGTTTGTATGTTTGCATGTGTGTATTTGTGTGTGTGTATGTATGTACGTATGTATGTTTGTATGTATGCATGCATGTATGTATGTATGTATGTGTGTGTGTTTGTGTATGTGTGTATTTGTGTGGGTGTGTGTGTGTGTATGTGTGTATTATGTATGTGTGTTTGTGTGTGTTTGTATGTTTGCATGTGTGTATTTGTGTGTGTGTATGTATGTACGTATGTATGTTTGTATGTATGCATGCATGTATGTATGTATGTATGTGTGTGTGTTTGTGTATGTGTGTATTTGTGTGGGTGTGTGTGTGTGTGTGTATGTGTGTATTATGTATGTGTGTTTGTGTGTGTTTGTATGTTTGCATGTGTGTATTTGTGTGTGTGTATGTATGTACGTATGTATGTTTGTATGTATGCATGCATGTATGTATGTATGTATGTATGTGTTTGTGTATGTGTGTATTGTGTATGTGTATGTATGCATGTGTGTATGCATGCATGTATGTATGTATGTATGTATGTGTGTGTGTGTATGCATGTATGTATGTATAGTTGTATGTATGCATGCATTTACGTATGTGTGTGTGTGTTTGTGTATGTGTGTATTATGTATGTGTGTATTCTTGTGTTTGTATGTTTGCATGTGTGTATGTGTGTATGTGTGTGTGTTTATGCATGTATGTATGTATGTACGTATGTATGTTTGTATGTATGCATGCATGTATGTATGCATGTATGTATGTATGTGTGTATTCTTGTGTTTGTATGTTTGCATGCGTGTATGTGTGTATTATGTATGTGTGTATGTGTGTATGTGTATGCATGTATGTATGTATGTATGTATGTACGTATGTATGTATGTTTGTATGCATGAATGTCAGTATGTGTGTGTGTTTGTGTATGTGTGTATTATGTATGTGTGTATTCGTGTGTTTGTATGTTTGCATGTGTGTCTGTGTGTATTATGTATGTGTGTATGTGTGTGTGTATGTATGCATGTGTGTATTTGTGTGTTTGTATGTATGCATGCATGTATGTATGTATGTATGTATGCATGCATGTATGTATGTGTGTGTGTTTGTGTATAGGTTAGGTAAGGTTAGGTTAGGTTAGGTTAGGTTAGGTTAGGTTAGGTTAGGTTAGGTTAGGTTCGGTTAGGTTAGGTTAGGTTAGGTTAGGTTAGGTTAGGTACGTATGTATGTTTGTATGTATGCATGCATGTATGTATGTATGTATGCATGTGTGTATTATGTATGTGTGTATGTATGTATGTATGCATGCATGTATGTATGTGTGTGTGTGTGTTTGTGTATGTGTGTATTATGTATGTGTGTATTCGTGTGTTTGTATGTTTGCACGTGTGTATGTGTGTATTATGTATGTGTGTATGTGTGTGTGTGTATGCATGTATGTATGTGAGTACGTATGTATGTTTGTATGTATGCATGCATGTTTGCATGCATGTATGTATGTATGTATGTGTGTGTGTTTGTGTATGTGTGTATTTGTGTGGGTGTGTGTGTGTGTATGTGTGTATTATGTATGTGTGTTTGTGTGTGTTTGTATGTTTGCATGTCTGTATTTGTGTGTGTGTATGTATGTACGTATGTATGTTTGTATGTATGCATGCATGTATGTATGTATGTATGTGTGTGTTTGTGTATGTGTGTATTTGTGTGGGTGTGTGTGTGTGTATGTGTGTATTATGTATGTGTGTTTGTGTGTGTTTGTATATTTGCATGTGTGTATTTGTGTGTGTGTATGTATGTACGTATGTATGTTTGTATGTATGCATGCATGTATGTATGTATGTATGTATGTGTTTGTGTATGTGTGTATTATGTATGTGTATGTATGCATGTGTGTATACATGCATGTATGTATGTATGTATGTATGTGTGTGTGTATGCATGTATGTATGTATGATTGTATGTATGCATGCATTTACGTATGTGTGTGTGTGTTTGTGTATGTGTGTATTATGTATGTGTGTATTCTAGGTTAGGTTAGGTTCGGTTAGGTTAGGTTAGGTTAGGTTAGGTTAGGTTAGGTAAGGTTAGGTTAGGTTAGGTTAGGTTAGGTACGTATGTATGTTTGTATGTATGCATGCATGTATGTGTGTGTGTGTGTTTGTGTATGTGTGTATTATGTATGTGTGTATTCGTGTGTTTGTATGTTTGCACGTGTGTATGTGTGTATTATGTATGTGTGTATGTGTGTGTGTGTATGCATGTATGTATGTGTGTACGTATGTATGTTTGTATGTATGCATGCATGTTTGCATGCATGTATGTATGTATGTATGTGTGTGTGTTTGTGTATGTGTGTATTTGTGTGGGTGTGTGTGTGTGTATGTGTGTATTATGTATGTGTGTTTGTGTGTGTTTGTATGTTTGCATGTGTGTATTTGTGTGTGTGTATGTATGTACGTATGTATGTTTGTATGTATGCATGCATGTATGTATGTATGTATGTATGTGTTTGTGTATGTGTGTATTGTGTATGTGTATGTATGCATGTGTGTATGCATGCACGTATGTATGTATGTATGTATGTGTGTGTGTGTATGCATGTATGTATGTATAGTTGTATGTATGCATGCATTTACGTATGTGTGTGTGTTTGTGTATGTGTGTATTATGTATGTGTGTATTCTTGTGTTTGTATGTTTGCATGTGTGTATGTGTGTATGTGTTTGTGTTTATGCATGTATGTATGTATGTACGTATGTATGTTTGTATGTATGCATGCATGTATGTATGCATGTATGTATGTATGTGTGTATTCTTGTGTTTGTATGTTTGCATGCGTGTATGTGTGTATTATGTATGTGTGTATGTGTGTATGTGTATGCATGTATGTATGTATGTATGTATGTACGTATGTATGTATGTTTGTATGCATGAATGTCAGTATGTGTGTGTGTTTGTGTATGTGTGTATTATGTATGTGTGTATTCGTGTGTTTGTATGTTTGCATGTGTGTCTGTGTGTATTATGTATGTGTGTATGTGTGTGTGTATGTATGCATGTGTGTATTTGTGTGTTTGTATGTATGCATGCATGTATGTATGTATGTATGTATGCATGCATGTATGTATGTGTGTGTGTTTGTGTATAGGTTAGGTTAGGTTAGGTTAGGTTAGGTTAGGTTAGGTTAGGTTAGGTTAGGTTAGGTTAGGTTAGGTTAGGTTAGGTTCGGTTAGGTTAGGTTAGGTTAGGTAAGGTTAGGTTAGGTAAGGTTAGGTTAGGTTAGGTTAGGTTAGGTACGTATGTATGTTTGTATGTATGCATGCATGTATTTATGTATGTATGCATGTGTGTATTATGTATGTGTGTATGTATGTATGTATGCATGCATGTATGTATGTGTGTGTGTGTGTGTTTGTGTATGTGTGTATAATGTATGTGTGTATTCGTGTGTTTGTATGTTTGCACGTGTGTATGTGTGTATTATGTATGTGTGTATGTGTGTGTGTGTATGCATGTATGTATGTGAGTACGTATGTATGTTTGTATGTATGCATGCATGTTTGCATGCATGTATGTATGTATGTATGTGTGTGTGTTTGTGTATGTGTGTATTTGTGTGGGTGTGTGTGTGTGTATGTGTGTATTATGTATGTGTGTTTGTGTGTGTTTGTATGTTTGCATGTGTGTATTTGTGTGTGTGTATGTATGTTCGTATGTATGTTTGTATGTATGCATGCATGTATGTATGCATGTATGTATGTATGTGTGTATTCTTGTGTTTGTATGTTTGCATGCGTGTATGTGTGTATTATGTATGTGTGTATGTGTGTTTGTGTGTATGTGTATGCATGTATGTATGTATGTATGTATGTACGTATGTATGTATGTTTGTATGCATGCATGTATGTATGTGTGTGTGTTTGTGTATGTGTGTATTATGTATGTGTGTATTCGTGTGTTTGTATGTTTGCATGTGTGTATGTGTGTATTATGTATGTGTGTATGTGTGTGTGTGTATGCATGTATGTATGTATAGTTGTATGTATGCATGCATTTACGTATGTGTGTGTGTGTTTGTGTATGTGTGTATTATGTATGTGTGTATTCTTGTGTTTGTATGTTTGCATGTGTGTATGTGTGTATGTGTGTGTGTTTATGCATGTATGTATGTATGTACGTATGTATGTTTGTATGTATGCATGCATGTATGTATGTATGTATGTATGCATGCATGTATGTATGTGTGTGTGTTTGTGTATAGGTTAGGTTAGGTTAGGTTAGGTTAGGTTAGGTTAGGTTAGGTTAGGTTAGGTTAGGTTAGGTTAGGTTAGGTTAGGTTCGGTTAGGTTAGGTTAGGTTAGGTTAGGTTAGGTTAGGTAAGGTTAGGTTAGGTTAGGTTAGGTTAGGTACGTATGTATGTTTGTATGTATGCATGCATGTATGTATGTATGTATGCATGTGTGTATTATGTATGTGTGTATGTATGTATGTATGCATGCATGTATGTATGTGTGTGTGTGTGTGTTTGTGTATGTGTGTATTATGTATGTGTGTATTCGTGTGTTTGTATGTTTGCACGTGTGTATGTGTGTATTATGTATGTGTGTATGTGTGTGTGTGTATGCATGTATGTATGTGAGTACGTATGTATGTTTGTATGTATGCATGCATGTTTGCATGCATGTATGTATGTATGTATGTGTGTGTGTTTGTGTATGTGTATATTTGTGTGGGTGTGTGTGTGTGTATGTGTGTATTATGTATGTGTGTTTGTGTGTGTTTGTATGTTTGCATGTGTGTATTTGTGTGTGTGTATGTATGTTCGTATGTATGTTTGTATGTATGCATGCATGTATGTATGCATGTATGTATGTATGTGTGTATTCTTGTGTTTGTATGTTTGCATGCGTGTATGTGTGTATTATGTATGTGTGTATGTGTGTTTGTGTGTATGTGTATGCATGTATGTATGTATGTATGTATGTACGTATGTATGTATGTTTGTATGCATGCATGTATGTATGTGTGTGTGTTTGTGTATGTGTGTATTATGTATGTGTGTATTCGTGTGTTTGTATGTTTGCATGTGTGTATGTGTGTATTATGTATGTGTGTATGTGTGTGTGTGTATGCATGTATGTATGTATGTATGTTTGTATCTGTGTGTGTTTGTGTATGTGTGTATTATGTATGTGTGTATTTGTGTGTGTGTATGTATGCACGTGTGTATGCATGCATGTACGTATGTATGTATGTATGTGTGTGTGTTCGTGTATGTGTGTATTATGTATGTGTGTATGTATGTATGTATGCATGCATGTATGTATGTGTGTGTGTGTGTTTGTGTATGTGTGTATTATGTATGTGTGTATTCGTGTGTTTGTATGTTTGCACGTGTGTATGTGTGTATTATGTATGTGTGTATGTGTGTGTGTGTATGCATGTATGTATGTGTGTACGTATGTATGTTTGTATGTATGCATGCATGTTTGCATGCATGTATGTATGTATGTATGTGTGTGTGTTTGTGTATGTGTGTATTTGTGTGGGTGTGTGTGTGTGTATGTGTGTATTATGTATGTGTGTTTGTGTGTGTTTGTATGTTTGCATGTGTGTATTTGTGTGTGTGTATGTATGTACGTATGTATGTTTGTATGTATGCATGCATGTATGTATGTATGTATGTGTGTGTGTTTGTGTATGTGTGTATTTGTGTGGGTGTGTGTGTGTGTATGTGTGTATTATGTATGTGTGTTTGTGTGTGTTTGTATGTTTGCATGTGTGTATTTGTGTGTGTGTATGTATGTACGTATGTATGTTTGTATGTATGCATGCATGTATGTATGTATGTATGTGTGTGTGTTTGTGTATGTGTGTATTTGTGTGGGTGTGTGTGTGTGTGTATGTGTGTATTATGTATGTGTGTTTGTGTGTGTTTGTATGTTTGCATGTGTGTATTTGTGTGTGTGTATGTATGTACGTATGTATGTTTGTATGTATGCATGCATGTATGTATTTTTGTATGTATGTGTTTGTGTATGTGTGTATTGTGTATGTGTATGTATGCATGTGTGTATGCATGCATGTATGTATGTATGTATGTATGTGTGTTTGTGTATGCATGTATGTATGTATAGTTGTATGTATGCATGCATTTACGTATGTGTGTGTGTGTTTGTGTATGTGTGTATTATGTATGTGTGTATTTTTATGTTTGTATGTTTGCATGTGTGTATGTGTGTATGTGTGTGTGTTTATGCATGTATGTATGTATGTACGTATGTATGTTTGTATTTATGCATGCATGTATGTATGCATGTATGTATGTATGTGTGTATTCTTGTGTTTGTATGTTTGCATGCGTGTATGTGTGTATTATGTATGTGTGTATGTGTGTATGTGTATGCATGTATGTATGTATGTATGTATGTACGTATGTATGTATGTTTGTATGCATGAATGTCAGTATGTGTGTGTGTTTGTGTATGTGTGTATTATGTATGTGTGTATTCGTGTGTTTGTATGTTTGCATGTGTGTCTGTGTGTATTATGTATGTGTGTATGTGTGTGTGTATGTATGCATGTGTGTATTTGTGTGTTTGTATGTATGCATGCATGTATGTATGTATGTATGTATGCATGCATGTATGTATGTGTGTGTGTTTGTGTATAGGTTAGGTAAGGTTAGGTTAGGTTAGGTTAGGTTAGGTTAGGTTAGGTTAGGTTAGGTTAGGTTAGGTTCGGTTAGGTTAGGTTAGGTTAGGTTAGGTTAGGTTAGGTACGTATGTATGTTTGTATGTATGCATGCATGTATGTATGTATGTATGCATGTGTGTATTATGTATGTGTGTATGTATGTATGTATGCATGCATGTATGTATGTGTGTGTGTGTGTTTGTGTATGTGTGTATTATGTATGTGTGTATTCGTGTGTTTGTATGTTTGCACGTGTGTATGTGTGTATTATGTATGTGTGTATGTGTGTGTGTGTATGCATGTATGTATGTGAGTACGTATGTATGTTTGTATGTATGCATGCATGTTTGCATGCATGTATGTATGTATGTATGTGTGTGTGTTTGTGTATGTGTGTATTTGTGTGGGTGTGTGTGTGTGTATGTGTGTATTATGTATGTGTGTTTGTGTGTGTTTGTATGTTTGCATGTCTGTATTTGTGTGTGTGTATGTATGTACGTATGTATGTTTGTATGTATGCATGCATGTATGTATGTATTTATGTGTGTGTTTGTGTATGTGTGTATTTGTGTGGGTGTGTGTGTGTGTATGTGTGTATTATGTATGTGTGTTTGTGTGTGTTTGTATATTTGCATGTGTGTATTTGTGTGTGTGTATGTATGTACGTATGTATGTTTGTATGTATGCATGCATGTATGTATGTATGTATGTATGTGTTTGTGTATGTGTGTATTATGTATGTGTATGTATGCATGTGTGTATACATGCATGTATGTATGTATGTATGTATGTGTGTGTGTATGCATGTATGTATGTATGTTTGTATGTATGCATGCATTTACGTATGTGTGTGTGTGTTTGTGTATGTGTGTATTATGTATGTGTGTATTCTAGGTTAGGTTAGGTTCGGTTAGGTTAGGTTAGGTTAGGTTAGGTTAGGTTAGGTAAGGTTAGGTTAGGTTAGGTTAGGTTAGGTACGTATGTATGTTTGTATGTATGCATGCATGTATGTGTGTGTGTGTGTTTGTGTATGTGTGTATTATGTATGTGTGTATTCGTGTGTTTGTATGTTTGCACGTGTGTATGTGTGTATTATGTATGTGTGTATGTGTGTGTGTGTATGCATGTATGTATGTGTGTACGTATGTATGTTTGTATGTATGCATGCATGTTTGCATGCATGTATGTATGTATGTATGTGTGTGTGTTTGTGTATGTGTGTATTTGTGTGGGTGTGTGTGTGTGTATGTGTGTATTATGTATGTGTGTTTGTGTGTGTTTGTATGTTTGCATGTGTGTATTTGTGTGTGTGTATGTATGTACGTATGTATGTTTGTATGTATGCATGCATGTATGTATGTATGTATGTATGTGTTTGTGTATGTGTGTATTGTGTATGTGTATGTATGCATGTGTGTATGCATGCACGTATGTATGTATGTATGTATGTGTGTGTGTGTATGCATGTATGTATGTATAGTTGTATGTATGCATGCATTTACGTATGTGTGTGTGTTTGTGTATGTGTGTATTATGTATGTGTGTATTCTTGTGTTTGTATGTTTGCATGTGTGTATGTGTGTATGTGTTTGTGTTTATGCATGTATGTATGTATGTACGTATGTATGTTTGTATGTATGCATGCATGTATGTATGCATGTATGTATGTATGTGTGTATTCTTGTGTTTGTATGTTTGCATGCGTGTATGTGTGTATTATGTATGTGTGTATGTGTGTATGTGTATGCATGTATGTATGTATGTATGTATGTACGTATGTATGTATGTTTGTATGCATGAATGTCAGTATGTGTGTGTGTTTGTGTATGTGTGTATTATGTATGTGTGTATTCGTGTGTTTGTATGTTTGCATGTGTGTCTGTGTGTATTATGTATGTGTGTATGTGTGTGTGTATGTATGCATGTGTGTATTTGTGTGTTTGTATGTATGCATGCATGTATGTATGTATGTATGTATGCATGCATGTATGTATGTGTGTGTGTTTGTGTATAGGTTAGGTTAGGTTAGGTTAGGTTAGGTTAGGTTAGGTTAGGTTAGGTTAGGTTAGGTTAGGTTAGGTTAGGTTCGGTTAGGTTAGGTTAGGTTAGGTTAGGTTAGGTTAGGTAAGGTTAGGTTAGGTTAGGTTAGGTTAGGTACGTATGTATGTTTGTATGTATGCATGCATGTATTTATGTATGTATGCATGTGTGTATTATGTATGTGTGTATGTATGTATGTATGCATGCATGTATGTATGTGTGTGTGTGTGTGTTTGTGTATGTGTGTATTATGTATGTGTGTATTCGTGTGTTTGTATGTTTGCACGTGTGTATGTGTGTATTATGTATGTGTGTATGTGTGTGTGTGTATGCATGTATGTATGTGAGTACGTATGTATGTTTGTATGTATGCATGCATGTTTGCATGCATGTATGTATGTATGTATGTGTGTGTGTTTGTGTATGTGTGTATTTGTGTGGGTGTGTGTGTGTGTATGTGTGTATTATGTATGTGTGTTTGTGTGTGTTTGTATGTTTGCATGTGTGTATTTGTGTGTGTGTATGTATGTTCGTATGTATGTTTGTATGTATGCATGCATGTATGTATGCATGTATGTATGTATGTGTGTATTCTTGTGTTTGTATGTTTGCATGCGTGTATGTGTGTATTATGTATGTGTGTATGTGTGTTTGTGTGTATGTGTATGCATGTATGTATGTATGTATGTATGTACGTATGTATGTATGTTTGTATGCATGCATGTATGTATGTGTGTGTGTTTGTGTATGTGTGTATTATGTATGTGTGTATTCGTGTGTTTGTATGTTTGCATGTGTGTATGTGTGTATTATGTATGTGTGTATGTGTGTGTGTGTATGCATGTATGTATGTATGTATGTATGTATGTATCTGTGTGTGTTTGTGTATGTGTGTATTTTGTATGTGTGTATTTGTGTGTGTGTATGTATGCACGTGTGTATGCATGCATGTACGTATGTATGTATGTATGTGTGTGTGTTCGTGTATGTGTGTATTATGTATGTGTGTATGTATGTATGTATGCATGCATGTATGTATGTGTGTGTGTGTGTTTGTGTATGTGTGTATTATGTATGTGTGTATTCGTGTGTTTGTATGTTTGCACGTGTGTATGTGTGTATTATGTATGTGTGTATGTGTGTGTGTGTATGCATGTATGTATGTGTGTACGTATGTATGTTTGTATGTATGCATGCATGTTTGCATGCATGTATGTATGTATGTATGTGTGTGTGTTTGTGTATGTGTGTATTTGTGTGGGTGTGTGTGTGAGTATGTGTGTATTATGTATGTGTGTTTGTGTGTGTTTGTATGTTTGCATGTGTGTATTTGTGTGTGTGTATGTATGTACGTATGTATGTTTGTATGTATGCATGCATGTATGTATGTATGTATGTGTGTGTGTTTGTGTATGTGTGTATTTGTGTGGGTGTGTGTGTGTGTGTATGTGTGTATTATGTATGTGTGTTTGTGTGTGTTTGTATGTTTGCATGTGTGTATTTGTGTGTGTGTATGTATGTACGTATGTATGTTTGTATGTATGCATGCATGTATGTATGTATGTATGTATGTGTTTGTGTATGTGTGTATTGTGTATGTGTATGTATGCATGTGTGTATGCATGCATGTATGTATGTATGTATGTATGTGTGTGTGTGTATGCATGTATGTATGTATTGTTGTATGTATGCATGCATTTACGTATGTGTGTGTGTGTTTGTGTATGTGTGTATTATGTATGTGTGTATTCTTGTGTTTGTATGTTTGCATGTGTGTATGTGTGTATGTGTGTGTGTTTATGCATGTATGTATGTATGTACGTATGTATGTTTGTATGTATGCATGCATGTATGTATGCATGTATGTATGTATGTGTGTATTCTTGTGTTTGTATGTTTGCATGCGTGTATGTGTGTATTATGTATGTGTGTATGTGTGTATGTGTATGCATGTATGTATGTATGTATGTATGTACGTATGTATGTATGTTTGTATGCATGAATGTCAGTATGTGTGTGTGTTTGTGTATGTGTGTATTATGTATGTGTGTATTCGTGTGTTTGTATGTTTGCATGTGTGTCTGTGTGTATTATGTATGTGTGTATGTGTGTGTGTATGTATGCATGTGTGTATTTGTGTGTTTGTATGTATGCATGCATGTATGTATGTATGTATGTATGCATGCATGTATGTATGTGTGTGTGTTTGTGTATAGGTTAGGTAAGGTTAGGTTAGGTTAGGTTAGGTTAGGTTAGGTGAGGTTAGGTTAGGTTAGGTTAGGTTCGGTTAGGTTAGGTTAGGTTAGGTTAGGTTAGGTTAGGTTAGGTAAGGTTAGGTTAGGTTAGGTTAGGTTAGGTACGTATGTATGTTTGTATGTATGCATGCATGTATGTATGTATGTATGCATGTGTGTATTATGTATGTGTGTATGTATGTATGTATGCATGCATGTATGTATGTGTGTGTGTGTGTGTTTGTGTATGTGTGTATTATGTATGTGTGTATTCGTGTGTTTGTATGTTTGCACGTGTGTATGTGTGTATTATGTATGTGTGTATGTGTGTGTGTGTATGCATGTATGTATGTGAGTACGTATGTATGTTTGTATGTATGCATGCATGTTTGCATGCATGTATGTATGTATGTATGTGTGTGTGTTTGTGTATGTGTGTATTTGTGTGGGTGTGTGTGTGTGTATGTGTGTATTATGTATGTGTGCTTGTGTGTGTTTGTATGTTTGCATGTGTGTATTTGTGTGTGTGTATGTATGTTCGTATGTATGTTTGTATGTATGCATGCATGTATGTATGCATGTATGTATGTATGTGTGTATTCTTGTGTTTGTATGTTTGCATGCGTGTATGTGTGTATTATGTATGTGTGTATGTGTGTTTGTGTGTATGTGTATGCATGTATGTATGTATGTATGTATGTACGTATGTATGTATGTTTGTATGCATGCATGTATGTATGTGTGTGTGTTTGTGTATGTGTGTATTATGTATGTGTGTATTCGTTTGTTTGTATGTTTGCATGTGTGTATGTGTGTATTATGTATGTGTGTATGTGTGTGTGTGTATGCATGTATGTATGTATAGTTGTATGTATGCATGCATTTACGTATGTGTGTGTGTGTTTGTGTATGTGTGTATTATGTATGTGTGTATTCTTGTGTTTGTATGTTTGCATGTGTGTATGTGTGTATGTGTGTGTGTTTATGCATGTATGTATGTATGTACGTATGTATGTTTGTATGTATGCATGCATGTATGTATGTATGTATGTATGCATGCATGTATGTATGTGTGTGTGTTTGTGTATAGGTTAGGTTAGGTTAGGTTAGGTTAGGTTAGGTTAGGTTAGGTTAGGTTAGGTTAGGTTAGGTTAGGTTAGGTTAGGTTCGGTTAGGTTAGGTTAGGTTAGGTTAGGTTAGGTTAGGTTAGGTAAGGTTAGGTTAGGTTAGGTTAGGTTAGGTACGTATGTATGTTTGTATGTATGCATGCATGTATGTATGTATGTATGCATGTGTGTATTATGTATGTGTGTATGTATGTATGTATGCATGCATGTATGTATGTGTGTGTGTGTGTGTTTGTGTATGTGTGTATTATGTATGTGTGTATTCGTGTGTTTGTATGTTTGCACGTGTGTATGTGTGTATTATGTATGTGTGTATGTGTGTGTGTGTATGCATGTATGTATGTGAGTACGTATGTATGTTTGTATGTATGCATGCATGTTTGCATGCATGTATGTATGTATGTATGTGTGTGTGTTTGTGTATGTGTGTATTTGTGTGGGTGTGTGTGTGTATGTGTGTATTATGTATGTGTGTTTGTGTGTGTTTGTATGTTTGCATGTGTGTATTTGTGTGTGTGTATGTATGTTCGTATGTATGTTTGTATGTATGCATGCATGTATGTATGCATGTATGTATGTATGTGTGTATTCTTGTGTTTGTATGTTTGCATGCGTGTATGTGTGTATTATGTATGTGTGTATGTGTGTTTGTGTGTATGTGTATGCATGTATGTATGTATGTATGTATGTACGTATGTATGTATGTTTGTATGCATGCATGTATGTATGTGTGTGTGTTTGTGTATGTGTGTATTATGTATGGGTGTATTCGTGTGTTTGTATGTTTGCATGTGTGTATGTGTGTATTATGTATGTGTGTATGTGTGTGTGTGTATGCATGTATGTATGTATGTATGTATGTATCTGTGTGTGTTTGTGTATGTGTGTATTATGTATGTGTGTATTTGTGTGTGTGTATGTATGCACGTGTGTATGCATGCATGTACGTATGTATGTATGTATGTGTGTGTGTTCGTGTATGTGTGTATTATGTATGTGTGTATGTATGTATGTATGCATGCATGTATGTATGTGTGTGTGTGTGTTTGTGTATGTGTGTATTATGTATGTGTGTATTCGTGTGTTTGTATGTTTGCACGTGTGTATGTGTGTATTATGTATGTGTGTATGTGTGTGTGTGTATGCATGTATGTATGTGAGTACGTATGTATGTTTGTATGTATGCATGCATGTTTGCATGCATGTATGTATGTATGTATGTGTGTGTGTTTGTGTATGTGTGTATTTGTGTGGGTGTGTGTGTGTGTATGTGTGTATTATGTATGTGTGTTTGTGTGTGTTTGTATGTTTGCATGTCTGTATTTGTGTGTGTGTATGTATGTACGTATGTATGTTTGTATGTATGCATGCATGTATGTATGCATGTATGTATGTATGTGTGTATTCTTGTGTTTGTATGTTTGCATTTGTGTATGTGTGTATTATGTATGTGTGTATGTGTGTTTGTGTGTATGTGTATGCATGTATGTATGTATGTATGTATGTACGTATGTATGTATGTTTGTATGCATGCATGTATGTATGTGTGTGTGTTTGTGTATGTGTGTATTATGTATGTGTGTATTCGTGTGTTTGTATGTTTGCATGTGTGTATGTGTGTATTATGTATGTGTGTATGTGTGTGTGTGTATGCATGTATGTATGTATGTATGTATGTATGTATCTGTGTGTGTTTGTGTATGTGTGTATTTTGTATGTGTGTATTTGTGTGTGTGTATGTATGCACGTGTGTATGCATGCATGTACGTATGTATGTATGTATGTGTGTGTGTTCGTGTATGTGTGTATTATGTATGTGTGTATGTATGTATGTATGCATGCATGTATGTATGTGTGTGTGTGTGTTTGTGTATGTGTGTATTATGTATGTGTGTATTCGTGTGTTTGTATGTTTGCACGTGTGTATGTGTGTATTATGTATGTGTGTATGTGTGTGTGTGTATGCATGTATGTATGTGTGTACGTATGTATGTTTGTATGTATGCATGCATGTTTGCATGCATGTATGTATGTATGTATGTGTGTGTGTTTGTGTATGTGTGTATTTGTGTGGGTGTGTGTGTGTGTATGTGTGTATTATGTATGTGTGTTTGTGTGTGTTTGTATGTTTGCATGTGTGTATTTGTGTGTGTGTATGTATGTACGTATGTATGTTTGTATGTATGCATGCATGTATGTATGTATGTATGTGTGTGTGTTTGTGTATGTGTGTATTTGTGTGGGTGTGTGTGTGTGTGTATGTGTGTATTATGTATGTGTGTATGTGTGTGTTTGTATGTTTGCATGTGTGTATTTGTGTGTGTGTATGTATGTACGTATGTATGTTTGTATGTATGCATGCATGTATGTATGTATGTATGTATGTGTTTGTGTATGTGTGTATTGTGTATGTGTATGTATGCATGTGTGTATGCATGCATGTATGTATGTATGTATGTATGTGTGTGTGTGTATGCATGTATGTATGTATAGTTGTATGTATGCATGCATTTACGTATGTGTGTGTGTGTTTGTGTATGTGTGTATTATGTATGTGTGTATTCTTGTGTTTGTATGTTTGCATGTGTGTATGTGTGTATGTGTGTGTGTTTATGCATGTATGTATGTATGTACGTATGTATGTTTGTATGTATGCATGCATGTATGTATGCATGTATGTATGTATGTGTGTATTCTTGTGTTTGTATGTTTGCATGCGTGTATGTGTGTATTATGTATGTGTGTATGTGTGTATGTGTATGCATGTATGTATGTATGTATGTATGTACGTATGTATGTATGTTTGTATGCATGAATGTCAGTATGTGTGTGTGTTTGTGTATGTGTGTATTATGTATGTGTGTATTCGTGTGTTTGTATGTTTGCATGTGTGTCTGTGTGTATTATGTATGTGTGTATGTGTGTGTGTATGTATGCATGTGTGTATTTGTGTGTTTGTATGTATGCATGCATGTATGTATGTATGTATGTATGCATGCATGTATGTATGTGTGTGTGTTTGTGTATAGGTTAGGTAAGGTTAGGTTAGGTTAGGTTAGGTTAGGTTAGGTTCGGTTAGGTTAGGTTAGGTTAGGTTAGGTTAGGTTAGGTACGTATGTATGTTTGTATGTATGCATGCATGTATGTATGTATGTATGCATGTGTGTATTATGTATGTGTGTATGTATGTATGTATGCATGCATGTATGTATGTGTGTGTGTGTGTTTGTGTATGTGTGTATTATGTATGTGTGTATTCGTGTGTTTGTATGTTTGCACGTGTGTATGTGTGTATTATGTATGTGTGTATGTGTGTGTGTGTATGCATGTATGTATGTGAGTACGTATGTATGTTTGTATGTATGCATGCATGTTTGCATGCATGTATGTATGTATGTATGTGTGTGTGTTTGTGTATGTGTGTATTTGTGTGGGTGTGTGTGTGTGTATGTGTGTATTATGTATGTGTGTTTGTGTGTGTTTGTATGTTTGCATGTCTGTATTTGTGTGTGTGTATGTATGTACGTATGTATGTTTGTATGTATGCATGCATGTATGTATGTATGTATGTGTGTGTTTGTGTATGTGTGTATTTGTGTGGGTGTGTGTGTGTGTATGTGTGTATTATGTATGTGTGTTTGTGTGTGTTTGTATATTTGCATGTGTGTATTTGTGTGTGTGTATGTATGTACGTATGTATGTTTGTATGTATGCATGCATGTATGTATGTATGTATGTATGTGTTTGTGTATGTGTGTATTATGTATGTGTATGTATGCATGTGTGTATACATGCATGTATGTATGTATGTATGTATGTGTGTGTGTATGCATGTATGTATGTATGTTTGTATGTATGCATGGATTTACGTATGTGTGTGTGTGTTTGTGTATGTGTGTATTATGTATGTGTGTATTCTAGGTTAGGTTAGGTTCGGTTAGGTTAGGTTAGGTTAGGTTAGGTTAGGTAAGGTTAGGTTAGGTTAGGTTAGGTTAGGTACGTATGTATGTTTGTATGTATGCATGCATGTATGTGTGTGTGTGTGTTTGTGTATGTGTGTATTATGTATGTGTGTATTCGTGTGTTTGTATGTTTGCACGTGTGTATGTGTGTATTATGTATGTGTGTATGTGTGTGTGTGTATGCATGTATGTATGTGTGTACGTATGTATGTTTGTATGTATGCATGCATGTTTGCATGCATGTATGTATGTATGTATGTGTGTGTGTTTGTGTATGTGTGTATTTGTGTGGGTGTGTGTGTGTGTATGTGTGTATTATGTATGTGTGTTTGTGTGTGTTTGTATGTTTGCATGTGTGTATTTGTGTGTGTGTATGTATGTACGTATGTATGTTTGTATGTATGCATGCATGTATGTATGTATGTATGTGTGTGTGTTTGTGTATGTGTGTATTTGTGTGGGTGTGTGTGTGTGTGTATGTGTGTATTATGTATGTGTGTTTGTGTGTGTTTGTATGTTTACATGTGTGTATTTGTGTGTGTGTATGTATGTACGTATGTATGTTTGTATGTATGCATGCATGTATGTATGTATGTATGTATGTGTTTGTGTATGTGTGTATTGTGTATGTGTATGTATGCATGTGTGTATGCATGCATGTATGTATGTATGTATGTATGTGTGTGTGTGTATGCATGTATGTATGTATAGTTGTATGTATGCATGCATTTACGTATGTGTGTGTGTGTTTGTGTATGTGTGTATTATGTATGTGTGTATTCTTGTGTTTGTATGTTTGCATGTGTGTATGTGTGTATGTGTGTGTGTGTTTATGCATGTATGTATGTATGTACGTATGTATGTTTGTATGTATGCATGCATGTATGTATGCATGTATGTATGTATGTGTGTATTCTTGTGTTTGTATGTTTGCATGCGTGTATGTGTGTATTATGTATGTGTGTATGTGTGTATGTGTATGCATGTATGTATGTATGTATGTATGTACGTATGTATGTATGTTTGTATGCATGAATGTCAGTATGTGTGTGTGTTTGTGTATGTGTGTATTATGTATGTGTGTATTCGTGTGTTTGTATGTTTGCATGTGTGTCTGTGTGTATTATGTATGTGTGTGTGTATGTATGCATGTGTGTATTTGTGTGTTTGTATGTATGCATGCATGTATGTATGTATGTATGTATGCATGCATGTATGTATGTGTGTGTGTTTGTGTATAGGTTAGGTAAGGTTAGGTTAGGTTAGGTTAGGTTAGGTTAGGTTAGGTTAGGTTAGGTTAGGTTAGGTTCGGTTAGGTTAGGTTAGGTTAGGTTAGGTTAGGTTAGGTTAGGTAAGGTTAGGTTAGGTTAGGTTAGGTTAGGTACGTATGTATGTTTGTATGTATGCATGCATGTATGTATGTATGTATGCATGTGTGTATTATGTATGTGTGTATGTATGTATGTATGCATGCATGTATGTATGTGTGTGTGTGTGTGTTTGTGTATGTGTGTATTATGTATGTGTGTATTCGTGTGTTTGTATGTTTGCACGTGTGTATGTGTGTATTATGTATGTGTGTATGTGTGTGTGTGTATGCATGTATGTATGTGAGTACGTATGTATGTTTGTATGTATGCATGCATGTTTGCATGCATGTATGTATGTATGTATGTGTGTGTGTTTGTGTATGTGTGTATTTCTGTGGGTGTGTGTGTGTGTATGTGTGTATTATGTATGTGTGCTTGTGTGTGTTTGTATGTTTGCACGTGTGTATGTGTGTATTTTGTATGTGTGTATGTGTGTGTGTGTATGCATGTATGTATGTGTGTACGTATGTTTGTTTGTATGTATGCATGCATGTTTGCATGCATGTATGTATGTATGTATGTGTGTGTGTTTGTGTATGTGTGTATTTGTGTGGGTGTGTGTGTGTGTATGTGTGTATTATGTATGTGTGTTTGTGTGTGTTTGTATGTTTGCATGTGTGTATTTGTGTGTGTGTATGTATGTACGTATGTATGTTTGTATGTATGCATGCATGTATGTATGTATGTATGTGTGTGTGTTTGTGTATGTGTGTATTTGTGTGGGTGTGTGTGTGTGTGTATGTGTGTATTATGTATGTGTGTTTGTGTGTGTTTGTATGTTTGCATGTGTGTATTTGTGTGTGTGTATGTATGTACGTATGTATGTTTGTATGTATGCATGCATGTATGTATGTATGTATGTATGTGTTTGTGTATGTGTGTATTGTGTATGTGTATGTATGCATGTGTGTATGCATGCATGTATGTATGTATGTATGTATGTGTGTGTGTGTATGCATGTATGTATGTATAGTTGTATGTATGCATGCATTTACGTATGTGTGTGTGTGTTTGTGTATGTGTGTATTATGTATGTGTGTATTCTTGTGTTTGTATGTTTGCATGTGTGTATGTGTGTATGTGTGTGTGTTTATGCATGTATGTATGTATGTACGTATGTATGTTTGTATGTATGCATGCATGTATGTATGCATGTATGTATGTATGTGTGTATTCTTGTGTTTGTATGTTTGCATGCGTGTATGTGTGTATTATGTATGTGTGTATGTGTGTATGTGTATGCATGTATGTATGTATGTATGTATGTACGTATGTATGTATGTTTGTATGCATGAATGTCAGTATGTGTGTGTGTTTGTGTATGTGTGTATTATGTATGTGTGTATTCGTGTGTTTGTATGTTTGCATGTGTGTCTGTGTGTATTATGTATGTGTGTATGTGTGTGTGTATGTATGCATGTGTGTATTTGTGTGTTTGTATGTATGCATGCATGTATGTATTTATGTATGTATGCATGCATGTATGTATGTAGGTGTGTTTGTGTATAGGTTAGGTTAGGTTAGGTTAGGTAAGGTTAGGTTAGGTTAGGTTAGGTTAGGTTAGGTTAGGTTTGGTTAGGTTAGGTTCGGTTAGGTTAGGTTAGGTTAGGTTAGGTTAGGTTAGGTAAGGTTAGGTTAGGTTAGGTTAGGTTAGGTACGTATGTATGTTTGTATGTATGCATGCATGTATGTATGTATGTATGCATGTGTGTATTATGTATGTGTGTATGTATGTATGTATGCATGCATGTATGTATGTGTGTGTGTGTGTTTGTGTATGTGTGTATTATGTATGTGTGTATTCGTGTGTTTGTATGTTTGCACGTGTGTATGTGTGTATTATGTATGTGTGTATGTGTGTGTGTGTATGCATGTATGTATGTGAGTACGTATGTATGTTTGTATGTATGCATGCATGTTTGCATGCATGTATGTATGTATGTATGTGTGTGTGTTTGTGTATGTGTGTATTTGTGTGGGTGTGTGTGTGTGTATGTGTGTATTATGTATGTGTGTTTGTGTGTGTTTGTATGTTTGCATGTCTGTATTTGTGTGTGTGTATGTATGTACGTATGTATGTTTGTATGTATGCATGCATGTATGTATGTATGTATGTATGTGTGTTTGTGTATGTGTGTATTTGTGTGGGTGTGTGTGTGTGTATGTGTGTATTATGTATGTGTGTTTGTGTGTGTTTGTATGTTTGCATGTGTGTATTTGTGTGTGTGTTTGTATGTAAGCATGCATGTATGTATGTATGTATGTATGCATGCATGTATGTATGTGTGTGTTTGTGTATAGGTTAGGTTAGGTTAGGTAAGGTTAGGTTAGGTTAGGTTAGGTTAGGTTAGTTTAGGTTAGGTTAGGTTCGGTTAGGTTAGGTTAGGTTAGGTTAGGTTAGGTAAGGTTAGGTTAGGTTAGGTTAGGTTAGGTACGTATGTATGTTTGTATGTATGCATGCATGTATGTATGTATGTATGCATGTGTGTATTATGTATGTGTGTATGTATGTATGTATGCATGCATGTATGTATGTGTGTGTGTGTTTGTGTATGTGTGTATTATGTATGTGTGTATTCGTGTGTTTGTATGTTTGCACGTGTGTATATGTGTATGTGTGTGTGTATGCATGTATGTATGTGAGTACGTATGTATGTTTGTATGTATGCATGCATGTTTGCATGCATGTATGTATGTATGTATGTGTGTGTGTTTGTGTATGTGTGTATTTGTGTGGGTGTGTGTGTGTGTATGTGTGTATTATGTATGTGTGTTTGTGTGTGTTTGTATGTTTGCATGTGTGTATTTGTGTGTGTGTATGTATGTACGTATGTATGTTTGTATGTATGCATGCATGTATGTATGTATGTATGTGTGTGTTTGTGTATGTGTGTATTTGTGTGGGTGTGTGTGTGTATGTGTGTATTATGTATGTGTGTTTGTGTGTGTTTGTATATTTGCATGTGTGTATTTGTGTGTGTGTATGTATGTACGTATGTATGTTTGTATGTATGCATGCATGTATGTATGTATGTATGTATGTGTTTGTGTATGTGTGTATTATGTATGTGTATGTATGCATGTGTGTATACATGCATGTATGTATGTATGTATGTATGTGTGTGTGTATGCATGTATGTATGTATGTTTGTATGTATGCATGCATTTACGTATGTGTGTGTGTGTTTGTGTATGTGTGTATTATGTATGTGTGTATTCTAGGTTAGGTTAGGTTCGGTTAGGTTAGGTTAGGTTAGGTTAGGTTAGGTTAGGTAAGGTTAGGTTAGGTTAGGTTAGGTTAGGTACGTATGTATGTTTGTATGTATGCATGCATGTATGTATGTATGTATGCATGTGTGTATTATGTATGTGTGTATGTATGTATGTATGCATGCATGTATGTATGTGTGTGTGTGTGTGTTTGTGTATGTGTGTATAATGTATGTGTGTATTCGTGTGTTTGTATGTTTGCACGTGTGTATGTGTGTATTATGTATGTGTGTATGTGTGTGTGTGTATGCATGTATGTATGTGAGTACGTATGTATGTTTGTATGTATGCATGCATGTTTGCATGCATGTATGTATGTATGTATGTGTGTGTGTTTGTGTATGTGTGTATTTGTGTGGGTGTGTGTGTGTGTATGTGTGTATTATGTATGTGTGTTTGTGTGTGTTTGTATGTTTGCATGTGTGTATTTGTGTGTGTGTATGTATGTTCGTATGTATGTTTGTATGTATGCATGCATGTATGTATGCATGTATGTATGTATGTGTGTATTCTTGTGTTTGTATGTTTGCATGCGTGTATGTGTGTATTATGTATGTGTGTATGTGTGTTTGTGTGTATGTGTATGCATGTATGTATGTATGTATGTATGTACGTATGTATGTATGTTTGTATGCATGCATGTATGTATGTGTGTGTGTTTGTGTATGTGTGTATTATGTATGTGTGTATTCGTGTGTTTGTATGTTTGCATGTGTGTATGTGTGTATTATGTATGTGTGTATGTGTGTGTGTGTATGCATGTATGTATGTATGTATGTATGTATGTATCTGTGTGTGTTTGTGTATGTGTGTATTTTGTATGTGTGTATTTGTGTGTGTGTATGTATGCACGTGTGTATGCATGCATGTACGTATGTATGTATGTATGTGTGTGTGTTCGTGTATGTGTGTATTATGTATGTGTGTATGTATGTATGTATGCATGCATGTATGTATGTGTGTGTGTGTGTTTGTGTATGTGTGTATTATGTATGTGTGTATTCGTGTGTTTGTATGTTTGCACGTGTGTATGTGTGTATTATGTATGTGTGTATGTGTGTGTGTGTATGCATGTATGTATGTGTGTACGTATGTATGTTTGTATGTATGCATGCATGTTTGCATGCATGTATGTATGTATGTATGTGTGTGTGTTTGTGTATGTGTGTATTTGTGTGGGTGTGTGTGTGTGTATGTGTGTATTATGTATGTGTGTTTGTGTGTGTTTGTATGTTTGCATGTGTGTATTTGTGTGTGTGTATGTATGTACGTATGTATGTTTGTATGTATGCATGCATGTATGTATGTATGTATGTGTGTGTGTTTGTGTATGTGTGTATTTGTGTGGGTGTGTGTGTGTGTGTATGTGTGTATTATGTATGTGTGTTTGTGTGTGTTTGTATGTTTGCATGTGTGTATTTGTGTGTGTGTATGTATGTACGTATGTATGTTTGTATGTATGCATGCATGTATGTATGTATGTATGTATGTGTTTGTGTATGTGTGTATTGTGTATGTGTATGTATGCATGTGTGTATGCATGCATGTATGTATGTATGTATGTATGTGTGTGTGTGTATGCATGTATGTATGTATAGTTGTATGTATGCATGCATTTACGTATGTGTGTGTGTGTTTGTGTATGTGTGTATTATGTATGTGTGTATTCTTGTGTTTGTATGTTTGCATGTGTGTATGTGTGTATGTGTGTGTGTTTATGCATGTATGTATGTATGTACGTATGTATGTTTGTATGTATGCATGCATGTATGTATGCATGTATGTATGTATGTGTGTATTCTTGTGTTTGTATGTTTGCATGCGTGTATGTGTGTATTATGTATGTGTGTATGTGTGTATGTGTATGCATGTATGTATGTATGTATGTATGTACGTATGTATGTATGTTTGTATGCATGAATGTCAGTATGTGTGTGTGTTTGTGTATGTGTGTATTATGTATGTGTGCATTCGTGTGTTTGTATGTTTGCATGTGTGTCTGTGTGTATTATGTATGTGTGTATGTGTGTGTGTATGTATGCATGTGTGTATTTGTGTGTTTGTATGTATGCATGCATGTATGTATGTATGTATGTATGCATGCATGTATGTATGTGTGTGTGTGTGTTTGTGTATGTGTGTATTATGTATGTGTGTATTCGTGTGTTTGTATGTTTGCACGTGTGTATGTGTGTATTATGTATGTGTGTATGTGTGTGTGTGTATGCATGTATGTATGTGAGTACGTATGTATGTTTGTATGTATGCATGCATGTTTGCATGCATGTATGTATGTATGTATGTGTGTGTGTTTGTGTATGTGTGTATTTGTGTGGGTGTGTGTGTGTGTATGTGTGTATTATGTATGTGTGTTTGTGTGTGTTTGTATGTTTGCATGTCTGTATTTGTGTGTGTGTATGTATGTACGTATGTATGTTTGTATGTATGCATGCATGTATGTATGTATGTATGTGTGTGTTTGTGTATGTGTGTATTTGTGTGGGTGTGTGTGTGTGTATGTGTGTATTATGTATGTGTGTTTGTGTGTGTTTGTATATTTGCATGTGTGTATTTGTGTGTGTGTATGTATGTACGTATGTATGTTTGTATGTATGCATGCATGTATGTATGTATGTATGTATGTGTTTGTGTATGTGTGTATTATGTATGTGTATGTATGCATGTGTGTATACATGCATGTATGTATGTATGTATGTATGTGTGTGTATGCATGTATGTATGTATGTTTGTATGTATGCATGCATTTACGTATGTGTGTGTGTGTTTGTGTATGTGTGTATTATGTATGTGTGTATTCTAGGTTAGGTTAGGTTCGGTTAGGTTAGGTTAGGTTAGGTTAGGTTAGGTTAGGTAAGGTTAGGTTAGGTTAGGTTAGGTTAGGTACGTATGTATGTTTGTATGTATGCATGCATGTATGTGTGTGTGTGTGTTTGTGTATGTGTGTATTATGTATGTGTGTATTCGTGTGTTTGTATGTTTGCACGTGTGTATGTGTGTATTATGTATGTGTGTATGTGTGTGTGTGTATGCATGTATGTATGTGTGTACGTATGTATGTTTGTATGTATGCATGCATGTTTGCATGCATGTATGTATGTATGTATGTGTGTGTGTTTGTGTATGTGTGTATTTGTGTGGGTGTGTGTGTGTGTATGTGTGTATTATGTATGTGTGTTTGTGTGTGTTTGTATGTTTGCATGTGTGTATTTGTGTGTGTGTATGTATGTACGTATGTATGTTTGTATGTATGCATGCATGTATGTATGTATGTATGTGTGTGTGTTTGTGTATGTGTGTATTTGTGTGGGTGTGTGTGTGTGTGTATGTGTGTATTATGTATGTGTGTTTGTGTGTGTTTGTATGTTTGCATGTGTGTATTTGTGTGTGTGTATGTATGTACGTATGTATGTTTGTATGTATGCATGCATGTATGTATGTATGTATGTATGTGTTTGTGTATGTGTGTATTGTGTATGTGTATGTATGCATGTGTGTATGCATGCATGTATGTATGTATGTATGTATGTGTGTGTGTGTATGCATGTATGTATGTATAGTTGTATGTATGCATGCATTTACGTATGTGTGTGTGTGTTTGTGTATGTGTGTATTATGTATGTGTGTATTCTTGTGTTTGTATGTTTGCATGTGTGTATGTGTGTATGTGTGTGTGTTTATGCATGTATGTATGTATGTACGTATGTATGTTTGTATGTATGCATGCATGTATGTATGCATGTATGTATGTATGTGTGTATTCTTGTGTTTGTATGTTTGCATGCGTGTATGTGTGTATTATGTATGTGTGTATGTGTGTATGTGTAAGCATGTATGTATGTATGTATGTATGTACGTATGTATGTATGTTTGTATGCATGAATGTCAGTATGTGTGTGTGTTTGTGTATGTGTGTATTATGTATGTGTGTATTCGTGTGTTTGTATGTTTGCATGTGTGTCTGTGTGTATTATGTATGTGTGTATGTGTGTGTGTATGTATGCATGTGTGTATTTGTGTGTTTGTATGTATGCATGCATGTATGTATGTATGTATGTATGCATGCATGTATGTATGTGTGTGTGTTTGTGTATAGGTTAGGTAAGGTTAGGTTAGGTTAGGTTAGGTTAGGTTAGGTTAGGTTAGGTTAGGTTAGGTTAGGTTCGGTTAGGTTAGGTTAGGTTAGGTTAGGTTAGGTTAGGTTAGGTAAGGTTAGGTTAGGTTAGGTTAGGTTAGGTACGTATGTATGTTTGTATGTATGCATGCATGTATGTATGTATGTATGCATGTGTGTATTATGTATGTGTGTATGTATGTATGTTTGCATGCATGTATGTATGTGTGTGTGTGTGTGTTTGTGTATGTGTGTATTATGTATGTGTGTATTCGTGTGTTTGTATGTTTGCACGTGTGTATGTGTGTATTATGTATGTGTGTATGTGTGTGTGTGTATGCATGTATGTATGTGAGTACGTATGTATGTTTGTATGTATGCATGCATGTTTGCATGCATGTATGTATGTATGTATGTGTGTGTGTTTGTGTATGTGTGTATTTGTGTGGGTGTGTGTGTGTGTATGTGTGTATTATGTATGTGTGCTTGTGTGTGTTTGTATGTTTGCATGTGTGTATTTGTGTGTGTGTATGTATGTTCGTATGTATGTTTGTATGTATGCATGCATGTATGTATGCATGTATGTATGTATGTGTGTATTCTTGTGTTTGTATGTTTGCATGCGTGTATGTGTGTATTATGTATGTGTGTATGTGTGTTTGTGTGTATGTGTATGCATGTATGTATGTATGTATGTATGTACGTATGTATGTATGTTTGTATGCATGCATGTATGTATGTGTGTGTGTTTGTGTATGTGTGTATTATGTATGTGTGTATTCGTGTGTTTGTATGTTTGCATGTGTGTATGTGTGTATTATGTATGTGTGTATGTGTGTGTGTGTATGCATGTATGTATGTATAGTTGTATGTATGCATGCATTTACGTATGTGTGTGTGTGTTTGTGTATGTGTGTATTATGTATGTGTGTATTCTTGTGTTTGTATGTTTGCATGTGTGTATGTGTGTATGTGTGTGTGTTTATGCATGTATGTATGTATGTACGTATGTATGTTTGTATGTATGCATGCATGTATGTATGTATGTATGTATGCATGCATGTATGTATGTGTGTGTGTTTGTGTATAGGTTAGGTTAGGTTAGGTTAGGTTAGGTTAGGTTAGGTTAGGTTAGGTTAGGTTAGGTTAGGTTAGGTAAGGTTAGGTTAGGTTAGGTTAGGTTAGGTACGTATGTATGTTTGTATGTATGCATGCATGTATGTATGTATGTATGCATGTGTGTATTATGTATGTGTGTATGTATGTATGTATGCATGCATGTATGTATGTGTGTGTGTGTGTGTTTGTGTATGTGTGTATTATGTATGTGTGTATTCGTGTGTTTGTATGTTTGCACGTGTGTATGTGTGTATTATGTATGTGTGTATGTGTGTGTGTGTATGCATGTATGTATGTGAGTACGTATGTATGTTTGTATGTATGCATGCATGTTTGCATGCATGTATGTATGTATGTATGTGTGTGTGTTTGTGTATGTGTGTATTTGTGTGGGTGTGTGTGTGTGTATGTGTGTATTATGTATGTGTGTTTGTGTGTGTTTGTATGTTTGCATGTGTGTATTTGTGTGTGTGTATGTATGTTCGTATGTATGTTTGTATGTATGCATGCATGTATGTATGCATGTATGTATGTATGTGTGTATTCTTGTGTTTGTATGTTTGCATGCGTGTATGTGTGTATTATGTATGTGTGTATGTGTGTTTGTGTGTATGTGTATGCATGTATGTATGTATGTATGTATGTACGTATGTATGTATGTTTGTATGCATGCATGTATGTATGTGTGTGTGTTTGTGTATGTGTGTATTATGTATGTGTGTATTCGTGTGTTTGTATGTTTGCATGTGTGTATGTGTGTATTATGTATGTGTGTATGTGTGTGTGTGTATGCATGTATGTATGTATAGTTGTATGTATGCATGCATTTACGTATGTGTGTGTGTGTTTGTGTATGTGTGTATTATGTATGTGTGTATTCTTGTGTTTGTATGTTTGCATGTGTGTATGTGTGTATGTGTGTGTGTTTATGCATGTATGTATGTATGTACGTATGTATGTTTGTATGTATGCATGCATGTATGTATGTATGTATGTATGCATGCATGTATGTATGTGTGTGTGTTTGTGTATAGGTTAGGTTAGGTTAGGTTAGGTTAGGTTAGGTTAGGTTAGGTTAGGTTAGGTTAGGTTAGGTTAGGTTAGGTAAGGTTAGGTTAGGTTAGGTTAGGTTAGGTACGTATGTATGTTTGTATGTATGCATGCATGTATGTATGTATGTATGCATGTGTGTATTATGTATGTGTGTATGTATGTATGTATGCATGCATGTATGTATGTGTGTGTGTGTGTGTTTGTGTATGTGTGTATTATGTATGTGTGTATTCGTGTGTTTGTATGTTTGCACGTGTGTATGTGTGTATTATGTATGTGTGTATGTGTGTGTGTGTATGCATGTATGTATGTGAGTACGTATGTATGTTTGTATGTATGCATGCATGTTTGCATGCATGTATGTATGTATGTATGTGTGTGTGTTTGTGTATGTGTGTATTTGTGTGGGTGTGTGTGTGTGTATGTGTGTATTATGTATGTGTGTTTGTGTGTGTTTGTATGTTTGCATGTGTGTATTTGTGTGTGTGTATGTATGTTCGTATGTATGTTTGTATGTATGCATGCATGTATGTATGCATGTATGTATGTATGTGTGTATTCTTGTGTTTGTATGTTTGCATGCGTGTATGTGTGTATTATGTATGTGTGTATGTGTGTTTGTGTGTATGTGTATGCATGTATGTATGTATGTATGTATGTACGTATGTATGTATGTTTGTATGCATGCATGTATGTATGTGTGTGTGTTTGTGTATGTGTGTATTATGTATGTGTGTATTCGTGTGTTTGTATGTTTGCATGTGTGTATGTGTGTATTATGTATGTGTGTATGTGTGTGTGTGTATGCATGTATGTATGTATGTATGTATGTATCTGTGTGTGTTTGTGTATGTGTGTATTATGTATGTGTGTATTTGTGTGTGTGTATGTATGCACGTGTGTATGCATGCATGTACGTATGTATGTATGTATGTGTGTGTGTTCGTGTATGTGTGTTTTATGTATGTGTGTATGTATGTATGTATGCATGCATGTATGTATGTGTGTGTGTGTGTTTGTGTATGTGTGTATTATGTATGTGTGTATTCGTGTGTTTGTATGTTTGCACGTGTGTATGTGTGTATTATGTATGTGTGTATGTGTGTGTGTGTATGCATGTATGTATGTGTGTACGTATGTATGTTTGTATGTATGCATGCATGTTTGCATGCATGTATGTATGTATGTATGTGTGTGTGTTTGTGTATGTGTGTATTTGTGTGGGTGTGTGTGTGTGTATGTGTGTATTATGTATGTGTGTTTGTGTGTGTTTGTATGTTTGCATGTGTGTATTTGTGTGTGTGTATGTATGTACGTATGTATGTTTGTATGTATGCATGCATGTATGTATGTATGTATGTGTGTGTGTTTGTGTATGTGTGTATTTGTGTGGGTGTGTGTGTGTGTGTATGTGTGTATTATGTATGTGTGTTTGTGTGTGTTTGTATGTTTGCATGTGTGTATTTGTGTGTGTGTATGAATGTACGTATGTATGTTTGTATGTATGCATGCATGTATGTATGTATGTATGTATGTGTTTGTGTATGTGTGTATTATGTATGTGTATGTATGCATGTGTGTATGCATGCATGTATGTATGTATGTATGTATGTGTGTGTGTGTATGCATGTATGTATGTATAGTTGTATGTATGCATGCATTTACGTATGTGTGTGTGTGTTTGTGTATGTGTGTATTATGTATGTGTGTATTCTTGTGTTTGTATGTTTGCATGTGTGTATGTGTGTATGTGTGTGTGTTAATGCATGTATGTATGTATGTACGTATGTATGTTTGTATGTATGCATGCATGTATGTATGCATGTATGTATGTATGTGTGTATTCTTGTGTTTGTATGTTTGCATGCGTGTATGTGTGTATTATGTATGTGTGTATGTGTGTATGTGTATGCATGTATGTATGTTTGTATGTATGTACGTATGTATGTATGTTTGTATGCATGAATGTCAGTATGTGTGTGTGTTTGTGTATGTGTGTATTATGTATGTGTGTATTCGTGTGTTTGTATGTTTGCATGTGTGTCTGTGTGTATTATGTATGTGTGTATGTGTGTGTGTATGTATGCATGTGTGTATTTGTGTGTTTGTATGTATGCATGCATGTATGTATTTATGTATGTATGCATGCATGTATGTATGTAGGTGTGTTTGTGTATAGGTTAGGTTAGGTTAGGTTAGGTAAGGTTAGGTTAGGTTAGGTTAGGTTAGGTTAGGTTAGGTTTGGTGAGGTTAGGTTCGGTTAGGTTAGGTTAGGTTAGGTTAGGTTAGGTTAGGTAAGGTTAGGTTAGGTTAGGTTAGGTTAGGTACGTATGTATGTTTGTATGTATGCATGCATGTATGTATGTATGTATGCATGTGTGTATTATGTATGTGTGTATGTATGTATGTATGCATGCATGTATGTATGTGTGTGTGTGTGTTTGTGTATGTGTGTATTATGTATGTGTGTATTCGTGTGTTTGTATGTTTGCACGTGTGTATGTGTGTATTATGTATGTGTGTATGTGTGTGTGTGTATGCATGTATGTATGTGAGTACGTATGTATGTTTGTATGTATGCATGCATGTTTGCATGCATGTATGTATGTATGTATGTGTGTGTGTTTGTGTATGTGTGTATTTGTGTGGGTGTGTGTGTGTGTATGTGTGTATTATGTATGTGTGTTTGTGTGTGTTTGTATGTTTGCATGTCTGTATTTGTGTGTGTGTATGTATGTACGTATGTATGTTTGTATGTATGCATGCATGTATGTATGTATGTATGTGTGTGTGTTTGTGTATGTGTGTATTTGTGTGGGTGTGTGTGTGTGTATGTGTGTATTATGTATGTGTGTTTGTGTGTGTTTGTATGTTTGCATGTGTGTATTTGTGTGTGTGTTTGTATGTAAGCATGCATGTATGTATGTATGTATGTATGCATGCATGTATGTATGTGTGTGTGTTTGTGTATAGGTTAGGTTAGGTTAGGTAAGGTTAGGTTAGGTTAGGTTAGGTTAGGTTAGTTTAGGTTAGGTTAGGTTCGGTTAGGTTAGGTTAGGTTAGGTTAGGTTAGGTTAGGTAAGGTTAGGTTAGGTTAGGTTAGGTAAGGTACGTATGTATGTTTGTATGTATGCATGCATGTATGTATGTATGTATGCATGTGTGTATTATGTATGTGTGTATGTATGTATGTATGCATGCATGTATGTATGTGTGTGTGTGTTTGTGTATGTGTGTATTATGTATGTGTGTATTCGTGTGTTTGTATGTTTGCACGTGTGTATATGTGTATGTGTGTGTGTGTATGCATGTATGTATGTGAGTACGTATGTATGTTTGTATGTATGCATGCATGTTTGCATGCATGTATGTATGTATGTATGTGTGTGTGTTTGTGTATGTGTGTATTTGTGTGGGTGTGTGTGTGTGTATGTGTGTATTATGTATGTGTGTTTGTGTGTGTTTGTATGTTTGCATGTGTGTATTTGTGTGTGTGTATGTATGTACGTATGTATGTTTGTATGTATGCATGCATGTATGTATGTATGTATGTGTGTGTTTGTGTATGTGTGTATTTGTGTGGGTGTGTGTGTGTATGTGTGTATTATGTATGTGTGTTTGTGTGTGTTTGTATATTTGCATGTGTGTATTTGTGTGTGTGTATGTATGTACGTATGTATGTTTGTATGTATGCATGCATGTATGTATGTATGTATGTATGTGTTTGTGTATGTGTGTATTATGTATGTGTATGTATGCATGTGTGTATACATGCATGTATGTATGTATGTATGTATGTGTGTGTGTATGCATGTATGTATGTATGTTTGTATGTATGCATGCATTTACGTATGTGTGTGTGTGTTTGTGTATGTGTGTATTATGTATGTGTGTATTCTAGGTTAGGTTAGGTTCGGTTAGGTTAGGTTAGGTTAGGTTAGGTTAGGTTAGGTAAGGTTAGGTTAGGTTAGGTTAGGTTAGGTACGTATGTATGTTTGTATGTATGCATGCATGTATGTATGTATGTATGCATGTGTGTATTATGTATGTGTGTATGTATGTATGTATGCATGAATGTATGTATGTGTGTGTGTGTGTGTTTGTGTATGTGTGTATAATGTATGTGTGTATTCGTGTGTTTGTATGTTTGCACGTGTGTATGTGTGTATTATGTATGTGTGTATGTGTGTGTGTGTATGCATGTATGTATGTGAGTACGTATGTATGTTTGTATGTATGCATGCATGTTTGCATGCATGTATGTATGTATGTATGTGTGTGTGTTTGTGTATGTGTGTATTTGTTTTGGTGTGTGTGTGTGTATGTGTGTATTATGTATGTGTGTTTGTGTGTGTTTGTATGTTTGCATGTGTGTATTTGTGTGTGTGTATGTATGTTCGTATGTATGTTTGTATGTATGCATGCATGTATGTATGCATGTATGTATGTATGTGTGTATTCTTGTGTTTGTATGTTTGCATGCGTGTATGTGTGTATTATGTATGTGTGTATGTGTGTTTGTGTGTATGTGTATGCATGTATGTATGTATGTATGTATGTACGTATGTATGTATGTTTGTATGCATGCATGTATGTATGTGTGTGTGTTTGTGTATGTGTGTATTATGTATGTGTGTATTCGTGTGTTTGTATGTTTGCATGTGTGTATGTGTGTATTATGTATGTGTGTATGTGTGTGTGTGTATGCATGTATGTATGTATGTATGTATGTATGTATCTGTGTGTGTTTGTGTATGTGTGTATTTTGTATGTGTGTATTTGTGTGTGTGTATGTATGCACGTGTGTATGCATGCATGTACGTATGTATGTATGTATGTGTGTGTGTTCGTGTATGTGTGTATTATGTATGTGTGTATGTATGTATGTATGCATGCATGTATGTATGTGTGTGTGTGTGTTTGTGTATGTGTGTATTATGTATGTGTGTATTCGTGTGTTTGTATGTTTGCACGTGTGTATGTGTGTATTATGTATGTGTGTATGTGTGTGTGTGTATGCATGTATGTATGTGTGTACGTATGTATGTTTGTATGTATGCATGCATGTTTGCATGCATGTATGTATGTATGTATGTGTGTGTGTTTGTGTGTGTATGCATGTATGTATGTGAGTACGTATGTATGTTTGTATGTATGCATGCATGTTTGCATGCATGTATGTATGTATGTATGTGTGTGTGTTTGTGTATGTGTGTATTTGTGTGGGTGTGTGTGTGTGTATGTGTGTATTATGTATGTGTGTTTGTGTGTGTTTGTATGTTTGCATGTGTGTATTTGTGTGTGTGTATGTATGTTCGTATGTATGTTTGTATGTATGCATGCATGTATGTATGCATGTATGTATGTATGTGTGTATTCTTGTGTTTGTATGTTTGCATGCGTGTATGTGTGTATTATGTATGTGTGTATGTGTGTTTGTGTGTATGTGTATGCATGTATGTATGTATGTATGTATGTACGTATGTATGTATGTTTGTATGCATGCATGTATGTATGTGTGTGTGTTTGTGTATGTGTGTATTATGTATGTGTGTATTCGTGTGTTTGTATGTTTGTATGTGTGTATGTGTGTATTATGTATGTGTGTATGTGTGTGTGTGTATGCATGTATGTATGTATGTATGTATGTATGTATCTGTGTGTGTTTGTGTATGTGTGTATTTTGTATGTGTGTATTTGTGTGTGTGTATGTATGCACGTGTGTATGCATGCATGTACGTATGTATGTATGTATGTGTGTGTGTTCGTGTATGTGTGTATTATGTATGTGTGTATGTATGTATGTATGCATGCATGTATGTATGTGTGTGTGTGTGTTTGTGTATGTGTGTATTATGTATGTGTGTATTCGTGTGTTTGTATGTTTGCACGTGTGTATGTGTGTATTATGTATGTGTGTATGTGTGTGTGTGTATGCATGTATGTATGTGTGTACGTATGTATGTTTGTATGTATGCATGCATGTTTGCATGCATGTATGTATGTATGTATGTGTGTGTGTTTGTGTATGTGTGTATTTGTGTGGGTGTGTGTGTGTATGTGTGTATTATGTATGTGTGTTTGTGTGTGTTTGTATGTTTGCATGTGTGTATTTGTGTGTGTGTATGTATGTACGTATGTATGTTTGTATGTATGCATGCATGAATGTATGTATGTATGTGTGTGTGTTTGTGTATGTGTGTATTTGTGTGGGTGTGTGTGTGTGTATGTGTGTATTATGTATGTGTGTTTGTGTGTGTTTGTATGTTTGCATGTGTGTATTTGTGTGTGTGTATGTATGTACGTATGTATGTTTGTATGTATGCATGCATGTATGTATGTATGTATGTATGTGTTTGTGTATGTGTGTATTGTGTATGTGTATGTATGCATGTGTGTATGCATGCATGTATGTATGTATGTATGTATGTGTGTGTGTGTATGCATGTATGTATGTATAGTTGTATGTATGCATGCATTTACGTATGTGTGTGTGTGTTTGTGTATGTGTGTATTATGTATGTGTGTATTCTTGTGTTTGAATGTTTGCATGTGTGTATGTGTGTATGTGTGTGTGTTTATGCATGTATGTATGTATGTACGTATGTATGTTTGTATGTATGCATGCATGTATGTATGCATGTATGTATGTATGTGTGTATTCTTGTGTTTGTATGTTTGCATGCGTGTATGTGTGTATTATGTATGTGTGTATGTGTGTATGTGTATGCATGTATGTATGTATGTATGTATGTACGTATGTATGTATGTTTGTATGCATGAATGTCAGTATGTGTGTGTGTTTGTGTATGTGTGTATTATGTATGTGTGCATTCGTGTGTTTGTATGTTTGCATGTGTGTCTGTGTGTATTATGTATGTGTGTATGTGTGTGTGTATGTATGCATGTGTGTATTTGTGTGTTTGTATGTATGCATGCATGTATGTATGTATGTATGTATGCATGCATGTATGTATGTGTGTGTGTTTGTGTATAGGTTAGGTAAGGTTAGGTTAGGTTAGGTTAGGTTAGGTTAGGTTAGGTTAGGTTAGGTTAGGTTAGGTTAGGTTAGGTTCGGTTAGGTTAGGTTAGGTTAGGTTAGGTTAGGTTAGGTTAGGTTAGGTACGTATGTATGTTTGTATGTATGCATGCATGTATGTATGTATGTATGTATGCATGCATGTATGTATGTGTGTGTGTTTGTGTATAGGTTAGGTTAGGTTAGGTAAGGTTAGGTTAGGTTAGGTTAGGTTAGGTTAGTTTAGGTTAGGTTAGGTTCGGTTAGGTTAGGTTAGGTTAGGTTAGGTTAGGTTAGGTAAGGTTAGGTTAGGTAAGGTTAGGTTAGGTACGTATGTATGTTTGTATGTATGCATGCATGTATGTATGTATGTATGCATGTGTGTATTATGTATGTGTGTATGTATGTATGTATGCATGCATGTATGTATGTGTGTGTGTGTTTGTGTATGTGTGTATTATGTATGTGTGTATTCGTGTGTTTGTATGTTTGCACGTGTGTATATGTGTATGTGTGTGTGTGTATGCATGTATGTATGTGAGTACGTATGTATGTTTGTATGTATGCATGCATGTTTGCATGCATGTATGTATGTATGTATGTGTGTGTGTTTGTGTATGTGTGTATTTGTGTGGGTGTGTGTGTGTGTATGTGTGTATTATGTATGTGTGTTTGTGTGTGTTTGTATGTTTGCATGTGTGTATTTGTGTGTGTGTATGTATGTACGTATGTATGTTTGTATGTATGCATGCATGTATGTATGTATGTATGTGTGTGTTTGTGTATGTGTGTATTTGTGTGGGTGTGTGTGTGTATGTGTGTATTATGTATGTGTGTTTGTGTGTGTTTGTATATTTGCATGTGTGTATTTGTGTGTGTGTATGTATGTACGTATGTATGTTTGTATGTATGCATGCATGTATGTATGTATGTATGTATGTGTTTGTGTATGTGTGTATTATGTATGTGTATGTATGCATGTGTGTATACATGCATGTATGTATGTATGTATGTATGTGTGTGTGTATGCATGTATGTATGTATGTTTGTATGTATGCATGCATTTACGTATGTGTGTGTGTGTTTGTGTATGTGTGTATTATGTATGTGTGTATTCTAGGTTAGGTTAGGTTCGGTTAGGTTAGGTTAGGTTAGGTTAGGTTAGGTTAGGTAAGGTTAGGTTAGGTTAGGTTAGGTTAGGTACGTATGTATGTTTGTATGTATGCATGCATGTATGTATGTATGTATGCATGTGTGTATTATGTATGTGTGTATGTATGTATGTATGCATGCATGTATGTATGTGTGTGTGTGTGTGTTTGTGTATGTGTGTATTATGTATGTGTGTATTCGTGTGTTTGTATGTTTGCACGTGTGTATGTGTGTATTATGTATGTGTGTATGTGTGTGTGTGTATGCATGTATGTATGTGAGTACGTATGTATGTTTGTATGTATGCATGCATGTTTGCATGCATGTATGTATGTATGTATGTGTGTGTGTTTGTGTATGTGTGTATTTGTGTGGGTGTGTGTGTGTGTATGTGTGTATTATGTATGTGTGCTTGTGTGTGTTTGTATGTTTGCATGTGTGTATTTGTGTGTGTGTATGTATGTTCGTATGTATGTTTGTATGTATGCATGCATGTATGTATGCATGTATGTATGTATGTGTGTATTCTTGTGTTTGTATGTTTGCATGCGTGTATGTGTGTATTATGTATGTGTGTATGTGTGTTTGTGTGTATGTGTATGCATGTATGTATGTATGTATGTATGTACGTATGTATGTATGTTTGTATGCATGCATGTATGTATGTGTGTGTGTTTGTGTATGTGTGTATTATGTATGTGTGTATTCGTGTGTTTGTATGTTTGCATGTGTGTATGTGTGTATTATGTATGTGTGTATGTGTGTGTGTGTATGCATGTATGTATGTATAGTTGTATGTATGCATGCATTTACGTATGTGTGTGTGTGTTTGTGTATGTGTGTATTATGTATGTGTGTATTCTTGTGTTTGTATGTTTGCATGTGTGTATGTGTGTATGTGTGTGTGTTTATGCATGTATGTATGTATGTACGTATGTATGTTTGTATGTATGCATGCATGTATGTATGTATGTATGTATGCATGCATGTATGTATGTGTGTGTGTTTGTGTATAGGTTAGGTTAGGTTAGGTTAGGTTAGGTTAGGTTAGGTTAGGTTAGGTTAGGTTAGGTTAGGTTAGGTTCGGTTAGTTTAGGTTAGGTTAGGTTAGGTTAGGTTAGGTAAGGTTAGGTTAGGTTAGGTTAGGTTAGGTACGTATGTATGTTTGTATGTATGCATGCATGTATGTATGTATGTATGCATGTGTGTATTATGTATGTGTGTATGTATGTATGTATGCATGCATGTATGTATGTGTGTGTGTGTGTGTTTGTGTATGTGTGTATTATGTATGTGTGTATTCGTGTGTTTGTATGTTTGCACGTGTGTATGTGTGTATTATGTATGTGTGTATGTGTGTGTGTGTATGCATGTATGTATGTGAGTACGTATGTATGTTTGTATGTATGCATGCATGTTTGCATGCATGTATGTATGTATGTATGTGTGTGTGTTTGTGTATGTGTGTATTTGTGTGGGTGTGTGTGTGTGTATGTGTGTATTATGTATGTGTGTTTGTGTGTGTTTGTATGTTTGCATGTGTGTATTTGTGTGTGTGTATGTATGTTCGTATGTATGTTTGTATGTATGCATGCATGTATGTATGTATGTATGTATGTGTTTGTGTATGTGTGTATTATGTATGTGTATGTATGCATGTGTGTATACATGCATGTATGTATGTATGTATGTATGTGTGTGTGTATGCATGTATGTATGTATGTTTGTATGTATGCATGCATTTACGTATGTGTGTGTGTGTTTGTGTATGTGTGTATTATGTATGTGTGTATTCTAGGTTAGGTTAGGTTCGGTTAGGTTAGGTTAGGTTAGGTTAGGTTAGGTTAGGTAAGGTTAGGTTAGGTTAGGTTAGGTTAGGTACGTATGTATGTTTGTATGTATGCATGCATGTATGTGTGTGTGTGTTTGTGTATGTGTGTATTATGTATGTGTGTATTCGTGTGTTTGTATGTTTGCACGTGTGTATGTGTGTATTATGTATGTGTGTATGTGTGTGTGTGTATGCATGTATGTATGTGTGTACGTATGTATGTTTGTATGTATGCATACATGTTTGCATGCATGTATGTATGTATGTATGTGTGTGTGTTTGTGTATGTGTGTATTTGTGTGGGTGTGTGTGTGTGTATGTGTGTATTATGTATGTGTGTTTGTGTGTGTTTGTATGTTTGCATGTGTGTATTTGTGTGTGTGTATGTATGTACGTATGTATGTTTGTATGTATGCATGCATGTATGTATGTATGTATGTATGTGTTTGTGTATGTGTGTATTGTGTATGTGTATGTATGCATGTGTGTATGCATGCATGTATGTATGTATGTATGTATGTGTGTGTGTGTATGCATGTATGTATGTATAGTTGTATGTATGCATGCATTTACGTATGTGTGTGTGTTTGTGTATGTGTGTATTATGTATGTGTGTATTCTTGTGTTTGTATGTTTGCATGTGTGTATGTGTGTATGTGTTTGTGTTTATGCATGTATGTATGTATGTACGTATGTATGTTTGTATGTATGCATGCATGTATGTATGCATGTATGTATGTATGTGTGTATTCTTGTGTTTGTATGTTTGCATGCGTGTATGTGTGTATTATGTATGTGTGTATGTGTGTATGTGTATGCATGTATGTATGTATGTATGTATGTACGTATGTATGTATGTTTGTATGCATGAATGTCAGTATGTGTGTGTGTTTGTGTATGTGTGTATTATGTATGTGTGTATTCGTGTGTTTGTATGTTTGCATGTGTGTCTGTGTGTATTATGTATGTGTGTATGTGTGTGTGTATGTATGCATGTGTGTATTTGTGTGTTTGTATGTATGCATGCATGTATGTATGTATGTATGTATGCATGCATGTATGTATGTGTGTGTGTTTGTGTATAGGTTAGGTTAGGTTAGGTTAGGTTAGGTTAGGTTAGGTTAGGTTAGGTTTGGTTAGGTTAGGTTCGGTTAGGTTAGGTTAGGTTAGGTTAGGTTAGGTAAGGTTAGGTTAGGTTAGGTTAGGTTAGGTACGTATGTATGTTTGTATGTATGCATGCATGTATTTATGTATGTATGCATGTGTGTATTATGTATGTGTGTATGTATGTATGTATGCATGCATGTATGTATGTGTGTGTGTGTGTGTTTGTGTATGTGTGTATTATGTATGTGTGTATTCGTGTGTTTGTATGTTTGCATGTGTGTATGTGTGTATTATGTATGTGTGTATGTGTGTGTGTGTATGCATGTATGTATGTATAGTTGTATGTATGCATGCATTTACGTATGTGTGTGTGTGTTTGTGTATGTGTGTATTATGTATGTGTGTATTCTTGTGTTTGTATGTTTGCATGTGTGTATGTGTGTATGTGTGTGTGTTTATGCATGTATGTATGTATGTACGTATGTATGTTTGTATGTATGCATGCATGTATGTATGTATGTATGTATGCATGCATGTATGTATGTGTGTGTGTTTGTGTATAGGTTAGGTTAGGTTAGGTTAGGTTAGGTTAGGTTAGGTTAGGTTAGGTTAGGTTAGGTTAGGTTCGGTTAGGTTAGGTTAGGTTAGGTTAGGTTAGGTTAGGTTAGGTAAGGTTAGGTTAGGTTAGGTTAGGTTAGGTACGTATGTATGTTTGTATGTATGCATGCATGTATGTATGTATGTATGCATGTGTGTATTATGTATGTGTGTATGTATGTATGTATGCATGCATGTATGTATGTGTGTGTGTGTGTGTTTGTGTATGTGTGTATTATGTATGTGTGTATTCGTGTGTTTGTATGTTTGCACGTGTGTATGTGTGTATTATGTATGTGTGTATGTGTGTGTGTGTATGCATGTATGTATGTGAGTACGTATGTATGTTTGTATGTATGCATGCATGTTTGCATGCATGTATGTATGTATGTATGTGTGTGTGTTTGTGTATGTGTGTATTTGTGTGGGTGTGTGTGTGTGTATGTGTGTATTATGTATGTGTGTTTGTGTGTGTTTGTATGTTTGCATGTGTGTATTTGTGTGTGTGTATGTATGTTCGTATGTATGTTTGTATGTATGCATGCATGTATGTATGCATGTATGTATGTATGTGTGTATTCTTGTGTTTGTATGTTTGCATGCGTGTATGTGTGTATTATGTATGTGTGTATGTGTGTTAATGTGTATGTGTATGCATGTATGTATGTATGTATGTATGTACGTATGTATGTATGTTTGTATGCATGCATGTATGTATGTGTGTGTGTTTGTGTATGTGTGTATTATGTATGTGTGTATTCGTGTGTTTGTATGTTTGCATGTGTGTATGTGTGTATTATGTATGTGTGTATGTGTGTGTGTGTATGCATGTATGTATGTATGTATGTATGTATCTGTGTGTGTTTGTGTATGTGTGTATTATGTATGTGTGTATTTGTGTGTGTGTATGTATGCACGTGTGTATGCATGCATGTACGTATGTATGTATGTATGTGTGTGTGTTCGTGTATGTGTGTATTATGTATGTGTGTATGTATGTATGTATGCATGCATGTATGTATGTGTGTGTGTGTGTTTGTGTATGTGTGTATTATGTATGTGTGTATTCGTGTGTTTGTATGTTTGCACGTGTGTATGTGTGTATTATGTATGTGTGTATGTGTGTGTGTGTATGCATGTATGTATGTGTGTACGTATGTATGTTTGTATGTATGCATGCATGTTTGCATGCATGTATGTATGTATGTATGTGTGTGTGTTTGTGTATGTGTGTATTTGTGTGGGTGTGTGTGTGTATGTGTGTATTATGTATGTGTGTTTGTGTGTGTTTGTATGTTTGCATGTGTGTATTTGTGTGTGTGTATGTATGTACGTATGTATGTTTGTATGTATGCATGCATGTATGTATGTATGTATGTGTGTGTGTTTGTGTATGTGTGTATTTGTGTGGGTGTGTGTGTGTGTATGTGTGTATTATGTATGTGTGTTTGTGTGTGTTTGTATGTTTGCATGTGTGTATTTGTGTGTGTGTATGTATGTACGTATGTATGTTTGTATGTATGCATGCATGTATGTATGTATGTATGTATGTGTTTGTGTATGTGTGTATTATGTATGTGTATGTATGCATGTGTGTATACATGCATGTATGTATGTATGTATGTATGTGTGTGTGTATGCATGTATGTATGTATGTTTGTATGTATGCATGCATTTACGTACGTGTGTGTGTGTTTGTGTATGTGTGTATTATGTATGTGTGTATTCTAGGTTAGGTTAGTTTCGGTTAGGTTAGGTTAGGTTAGGTTAGGTTAGGTTAGGTAAGGTTAGGTTAGGTTAGGTTAGGTTAGGTACGTATGTATGTTTGTATGTATGCATGCATGTATGTGTGTGTGTGTGTTTGTGTATGTGTGTATTATGTATGTGTGTATTCGTGTGTTTGTATGTTTGCACGTGTGTATGTGTGTATTATGTATGTGTGTATGTGTGTGTGTGTATGCATGTATGTATGTGTGTACGTATGTATGTTTGTATGTATGCATGCATGTTTGCATGCATGTATGTATGTATGTATGTGTGTGTGTTTGTGTATGTGTGTATTTGTGTGGGTGTGTGTGTGTGTATGTGTGTATTATGTATGTGTGTTTGTGTGTGTTTGTATGTTTGCATGTGTGTATTTGTGTGTGTGTATGTATGTACGTATGTATGTTTGTATGTATGCATGCATGTATGTATGTATGTATGTATGTGTTTGTGTATGTGTGTATTGTGTATGTGTATGTATGCATGTGTGTATGCATGCATGTATGTATGTATGTATGTATGTGTGTGTGTGTATGCATGTATGTATGTATAGTTGTATGTATGCATGCATTTACGTATGTGTGTGTGTTTGTGTATGTGTGTATTATGTATGTGTGTATTCTTGTGTTTGTATGTTTGCATGTGTGTATGTGTGTATGTGTTTGTGTTTATGCATGTATGTATGTATGTACGTATGTATGTTTGTATGTATGCATGCATGTATGTATGCATGTATGTATGTATGTGTGTATTCTTGTGTTTGTATGTTTGCATGCGTGTATGTGTGTATTATGTATGTGTGTATGTGTGTATGTGTATGCATGTATGTATGTATGTATGTATGTACGTATGTATGTATGTTTGTATGCATGAATGTCAGTATGTGTGTGTGTTTGTGTATGTGTGTATTATGTATGTGTGTATTCGTGTGTTTGTATGTTTGCATGTGTGTCTGTGTGTATTATGTATGTGTGTATGTGTGTGTGTATGTATGCATGTGTGTATTTGTGTGTTTGTATGTATGCATGCATGTATGTATGTATGTATGTATGCATGCATGTATGTATGTGTGTGTGTTTGTGTATAGGTTAGGTTAGGTTAGGTTAGGTTAGGTTAGGTTAGGTTAGGTTAGGTTAGGTTAGGTTTGGTTAGGTTAGGTTCGGTAAGGTTAGGTTAGGTTAGGTTAGGTTAGGTAAGGATAGGTTAGGTTAGGTTAGGTTAGGTACGTATGTATGTTTGTATGTATGCATGCATGTATTTATGTATGTATGCATGTGTGTATTATGTATGTGTGTATGTATGTATGTATGCATGCATGTATGTATGTGTGTGTGTGTGTGTTTGTGTATGTGTGTATTATGTATGTGTGTATTCGTGTGTTTGTATGTTTGCACGTGTGTATGTGTGTATTATGTATGTGTGTATGTGTGTGTGTGTATGCATGTATGTATGTGAGTACGTATGTATGTTTGTATGTATGCATGCATGTTTGCATGCATGTATGTATGTATGTATGTGTGTGTGTTTGTGTATGTGTGTATTTGTGTGGGTGTGTGTGTGTGTATGTGTGTATTATGTATGTGTGTTTGTGTGTGTTTGTATGTTTGCATGTCTGTATTTGTGTGTGTGTATGTATGTACGTATGTATGTTTGTATGTATGCATGCATGTATGTATGTATGTATGTGTGTGTGTTTGTGTATGTGTGTATTTGTGTGGGTGTGTGTGTGTGTATGTGTGTATTATGTATGTGTGTTTGTGTGTGTTTGTATGTTTGCATGTGTGTATTTGTGTGTGTGTTTGTATGTAAGCATGCATGTATGTATGTATGTATGTATGCATGCATGTATGTATGTGTGTGTGTTTGTGTATAGGTTAGGTTAGGTTAGGTAAGGTTAGGTTAGGTTAGGTTAGGTTAGGTTAGGTTAGGTTAGGTTAGTTTAGGTTAGGTTAGGTTCGGTTAGGTTAGGTTAGGTTAGGTTAGGTTAGGTTAGGTAAGGTTAGGTTAGGTTAGGTTAGGTTAGGTACGTATGTATGTTTGTATGTATGCATGCATGTATGTATGTATGTATGCATGTGTGTATTATGTATGTGTGTATGTATGTATGTATGCATGCATGTATGTATGTGTGTGTGTGTTTGTGTATGTGTGTATTATGTATGTGTGTATTCGTGTGTTTGTATGTTTGCACGTGTGTATATGTGTATGTGTGTGTGTGTATGCATGTATGTATGTGAGTACGTATGTATGTTTGTATGTATGCATGCATGTTTGCATGCATGTATGTATGTATGTATGTGTGTGTGTTTGTGTATGTGTGTATTTGTGTGGGTGTGTGTGTGTGTATGTGTGTATTATGTATGTGTGTTTGTGTGTGTTTGTATGTTTGCATGTGTGTATTTGTGTGTGTGTATGTATGTACGTATGTATGTTTGTATGTATGCATGCATGTATGTATGTATGTATGTGTGTGTTTGTGTATGTGTGTATTTGTGTGGGTGTGTGTGTGTATGTGTGTATTATGTATGTGTGTTTGTGTGTGTTTGTATATTTGCATGTGTGTATTTGTGTGTGTTTGTATGTACGTATGTATGTTTGTATGTATGCATGCATGTATGTATGTATGTATGTATGTGTTTGTGTATGTGTGTATTATGTATGTGTATGTATGCATGTGTGTATACATGCATGTATGTATGTATGTATGTATGTGTGTGTGTATGCATGTATGTATGTATGTTTGTATGTATGCATGCATTTACGTATGTGTGTGTGTGTTTGTGTATGTGTGTATTATGTATGTGTGTATTCTAGGTTAGGTTAGGTTCGGTTAGGTTAGGTTAGGTTAGGTTAGGTTAGGTTAGGTAAGGTTAGGTTAGGTTAGGTTAGGTTAGGTACGTATGTATGTTTGTATGTATGCATGCATGTATGTATGTATGTATGCATGTGTGTATTATGTATGTGTGTATGTATGTATGTATGCATGCATGTATGTATGTGTGTGTGTGTGTGTTTGTGTATGTGTGTATTATGTATGTGTGTATTCGTGTGTTTGTATGTTTGCACGTGTGTATGTGTGTATTATGTATGTGTGTATGTGTGTGTGTGTATGCATGTATGTATGTGAGTACGTATGTATGTTTGTATGTATGCATGCATGTTTGCATGCATGTATGTATGTATGTATGTGTGTGTGTTTGTGTATGTGTGTATTTGTGTGGGTGTGTGTGTGTGTATGTGTGTATTATGTATGTGTGCTTGTGTGTGTTTGTATGTTTGCATGTGTGTATTTGTGTGTGTGTATGTATGTTCGTATGTATGTTTGTATGTATGCATGCATGTATGTATGCATGTATGTATGTATGTGTGTATTCTTGTGTTTGTATGTTTGCATGCGTGTATGTGTGTATTATGTATGTGTGTATGTGTGTTTGTGTGTATGTGTATGCATGTATGTATGTATGTATGTATGTACGTATTTATGTATGTTTGTATGCATGCATGTATGTATGTGTGTGTGTTTGTGTATGTGTGTATTATGTATGTGTGTATTCGTGTGTTTGTATGTTTGCATGTGTGTATGTGTGTATTATGTATGTGTGTATGTGTGTGTGTGTATGCATGTATGTATGTATAGTTGTATGTATGCATGCATTTACGTATGTGTGTGTGTGTTTGTGTATGTGTGTATTATGTATGTGTGTATTCTTGTGTTTGTATGTTTGCATGTGTGTATGTGTGTATGTGTGTGTGTTTATGCATGTATGTATGTATGTACGTATGTATGTTTGTATGTATGCATGCATGTATGTATGTATGTATGTATGCATGCATGTATGTATGTGTGTGTGTTTGTGTATAGGTTAGGTTAGGTTAGGTTAGGTTAGGTTAGGTTAGGTTAGGTTAGGTTAGGTTCGGTTAGGTTAGGTTAGGTTAGGTTAGGTTAGGTTAGGTAAGGTTAGGTTAGGTTAGGTTAGGTTAGGTACGTATGTATGTTTGTATGTATGCATGCATGTATGTATGTATGTATGCATGTGTGTATTATGTATGTGTGTATGTATGTATGTATGCATGCATGTATGTATGTGTGTGTGTGTGTGTTTGTGTATGTGTGTATTATGTATGTGTGTATTCGTGTGTTTGTATGTTTGCACGTGTGTATGTGTGTATTATGTATGTGTGTATGTGTGTGTGTGTATGCATGTATGTATGTGAGTACGTATGTATGTTTGTATGTATGCATGCATGTTTGCATGCATGTATGTATGTATGTATGTGTGTGTGTTTGTGTATGTGTGTATTTGTGTGGGTGTGTGTGTGTGTATGTGTGTATTATGTATGTGTGTTTGTGTGTGTTTGTATGTTTGCATGTGTGTATTTGTGTGTGTGTATGTATGTTCGTATGTATGTTTGTATGTATGCATGCATGTATGTATGTATGTATGTATGTGTTTGTGTATGTGTGTATTATGTATGTGTATGTATGCATGTGTGTATACATGCATGTATGTATGTATGTATGTATGTGTGTGTGTATGCATGTATGTATGTATGTTTGTATGTATGCATGCATTTACGTATGTGTGTGTGTGTTTGTGTATGTGTGTATTATGTATGTGTGTATTCTAGGTTAGGTTAGGTTCGGTTAGGTTAGGTTAGGTTAGGTTAGGTTAGGTTAGGTAAGGTTAGGTTAGGTTAGGTTAGGTTAGGTACGTATGTATGTTTGTATGTATGCATGCATGTATGTGTGTGTGTGTGTTTGTGTATGTGTGTATTATGTATGTGTGTATTCGTGTGTTTGTATGTTTGCACGTGTGTATGTGTGTATTATGTATGTGTGTATGTGTGTGTGTGTATGCATGTATGTATGTGTGTACGTATGTATGTTTGTATGTATGCATGCATGTTTGCATGCATGTATGTATGTATGTATGTGTGTGTGTTTGTGTATGTGTGTATTTGTGTGGGTGTGTGTGTGTGTATGTGTGTATTATGTATGTGTGTTTGTGTGTGTTTGTATGTTTGCATGTGTGTATTTGTGTGTGTGTATGTATGTACGTATGTATGTTTGTATGTATGCATGCATGTATGTATGTATGTATGTATGTGTTTGTGTATGTGTGTATTGTGTATGTGTATGTATGCATGTGTGTATGCATGCATGTATGTATGTATGTATGTATGTGTGTGTGTGTATGCATGTATGTATGTATAGTTGTATGTATGCATGCATTTACGTATGTGTGTGTGTTTGTGTATGTGTGTATTATGTATGTGTGTATTCTTGTGTTTGTATGTTTGCATGTGTGTATGTGTGTATGTGTTTGTGTTTATGCATGTATGTATGTATGTACGTATGTATGTTTGTATGTATGCATGCATGTATGTATGCATGTATGTATGTATGTGTGTATTCTTGTGTTTGTATGTTTGCATGCGTGTATGTGTGTATTATGTATGTGTGTATGTGTGTATGTGTATGCATGTATGTATGTATGTATGTATGTACGTATGTATGTATGTTTGTATGCATGAATGTCAGTATGTGTGTGTGTTTGTGTATGTGTGTATTATGTATGTGTGTATTCGTGTGTTTGTATGTTTGCATGTGTGTCTGTGTGTATTATGTATGTGTGTATGTGTGTGTGTATGTATGCATGTGTGTATTTGTGTGTTTGTATGTATGCATGCATGTATGTATGTATGTATGTATGCATGCATGTATGTATGTGTGTGTGTTTGTGTATAGGTTAGGTTAGGTTAGGTAAGGTTAGGTTAGGTTAGGTTAGGTTAGGTTAGGTTAGGTTTGGTTAGGTTAGGTTCGGTTAGGTTAGGTTAGGTTAGGTTAGGTTAGGTAAGGTTAGGTTAGGTTAGGTTAGGTTAGGTACGTATGTATGTTTGTATGTATGCATGCATGTATTTATGTATGTATGCATGTGTGTATTATGTATGTGTGTATGTATGTATGTATGCATGCATGTATGTATGTGTGTGTGTGTGTGTTTGTGTATGTGTGTATTATGTATGTGTGTATTCGTGTGTTTGTATGTTTGCACGTGTGTATGTGTGTATTATGTATGTGTGTATGTGTGTGTGTGTATGCATGTATGTATGTGAGTACGTATGTATGTTTGTATGTATGCATGCATGTTTGCATGCATGTATGTATGTATGTATGTGTGTGTGTTTGTGTATGTGTGTATTTGTGTGGGTGTGTGTGTGTGTATGTGTGTATTATGTATGTGTGTTTGTGTGTGTTTGTATGTTTGCATGTCTGTATTTGTGTGTGTGTATGTATGTACGTATGTATGTTTGTATGTATGCATGCATGTATGTATGTATGTATGTGTGTGTGTTTGTGTATGTGTGTATTTGTGTGGGTGTGTGTGTGTGTATGTGTGTATTATGTATGTGTGTTTGTGTGTGTTTGTATGTTTGCATGTGTGTATTTGTGTGTGTGTTTGTATGTAAGCATGCATGTATGTATGTATGTATGTATGCATGCATGTATGTATGTGTGTGTGTTTGTGTATAGGTTAGGTTAGGTTAGGTAAGGTTAGGTTAGGTTAGGTTAGGTTAGGTAAGTTTAGGTTAGGTTAGGTTCGGTTAGGTTAGGTTAGGTTAGGTTAGGTTAGGTTAGGTAAGGTTAGGTTAGGTTAGGTTAGGTTAGGTACGTATGTATGTTTGTATGTATGCATGCATGTATGTATGTATGTATGCATGTGTGTATTATGTATGTGTGTATGTATGTATGTATGCATGCATGTATGTATGTGTGTGTGTGTTTGTGTATGTGTGTATTATGTATGTGTGTATTCGTGTGTTTGTATGTTTGCACGTGTGTATATGTGTATGTGTGTGTGTGTATGCATGTATGTATGTGAGTACGTATGTATGTTTGTATGTATGCATGCATGTTTGCATGCATGTATGTATGTATGTATGTGTGTGTGTTTGTGTATGTGTGTATTTGTGTGGGTGTGTGTGTGTGTATGTGTGTATTATGTATGTGTGTTTGTGTGTGTTTGTATGTTTGCATGTGTGTATTTGTGTGTGTGTATGTATGTACGTATGTATGTTTGTATGTATGCATGCATGTATGTATGTATGTATGTGTGTGTTTGTGTATGTGTGTATTTGTGTGGGTGTGTGTGTGTATGTGTGTATTATGTATGTGTGTTTGTGTGTGTTTGTATATTTGCATGTGTGTATTTGTGTGTGTGTATGTATGTACGTATGTATGTTTGTATGTATGCATGCATGTATGTATGTATGTATGTATGTGTTTGTGTATGTGTGTATTATGTATGTGTATGTATGCATGTGTGTATACATGCATGTATGTATGTATGTATGTATGTGTGTGTGTATGCATGTATGTATGTATGTTTGTATGTATGCATGCATTTACGTATGTGTGTGTGTGTTTGTGTATGTGTGTATTATGTATGTGTGTATTCTAGGTTAGGTTAGGTTCGGTTAGGTTAGGTTAGGTTAGGTTAGGTTAGGTTAGGTAAGGTTAGGTTAGGTTAGGTTAGGTTAGGTACGTATGTATGTTTGTATGTATGCATGCATGTATGTATGTATGTATGCATGTGTGTATTATGTATGTGTGTATGTATGTATGTATGCATGCATGTATGTATGTGTGTGTGTGTGTGTTTGTGTATGTGTGTATTATGTATGTGTGTATTCGTGTGTTTGTATGTTTGCACGTGTGTATGTGTGTATTATGTATGTGTGTATGTGTGTGTGTGTATGCATGTATGTATGTGAGTACGTATGTATGTTTGTATGTATGCATGCATGTTTGCATGCATGTATGTATGTATGTATGTGTGTGTGTTTGTGTATGTGTGTATTTGTGTGGGTGTGTGTGTGTGTATGTGTGTATTATGTATGTGTGTTTGTGTGTGTTTGTATGTTTGCATGTGTGTATTTGTGTGTGTGTATGTATGTTCGTATGTATGTTTGTATGTATGCATGCATGTATGTATGTATGTATGTATGTGTTTGTGTATGTGTGTATTATGTATGTGTATGTATGCATGTGTGTATACATGCATGTATGTATGTATGTATGTATGTGTGTGTGTATGCATGTATGTATGTATGTTTGTATGTATGCATGCATTTACGTATGTGTGTGTGTGTTTGTGTATGTGTGTATTATGTATGTGTGTATTCTAGGTTAGGTTAGGTTCGGTTAGGTTAGGTTAGGTTAGGTTAGGTTAGGTTAGGTAAGGTTAGGTTAGGTTAGGTTAGGTTAGGTACGTATGTATGTTTGTATGTATGCATGCATGTATGTGTGTGTGTGTGTTTGTGTATGTGTGTATTATGTATGTGTGTATTCGTGTGTTTGTATGTTTGCACGTGTGTATGTGTGTATTATGTATGTGTGTATGTGTGTGTGTGTATGCATGTATGTATGTGTGTACGTATGTATGTTTGTATGTATGCATGCATGTTTGCATGCATGTATGTATGTATGTATGTGTGTGTGTTTGTGTATGTGTGTATTTGTGTGGGTGTGTGTGTGTGTATGTGTGTATTATGTATGTGTGTTTGTGTGTGTTTGTATGTTTGCATGTGTGTATTTGTGTGTGTGTATGTATGTACGTATGTATGTTTGTATGTATGCATGCATGTATGTATGTATGTATGTATGTGTTTGTGTATGTGTGTATTGTGTATGTGTATGTATGCATGTGTGTATGCATGCATGTATGTATGTATGTATGTATGTGTGTGTGTGTATGCATGTATGTATGTATAGTTGTATGTATGCATGCATTTACGTATGTGTGTGTGTTTGTGTATGTGTGTATTATGTATGTGTGTATTCTTGTGTTTGTATGTTTGCATGTGTGTATGTGTGTATGTGTTTGTGTTTATGCATGTATGTATGTATGTACGTATGTATGTTTGTATGTATGCATGCATGTATGTATGCATGTATGTATGTATGTGTGTATTCTTGTGTTTGTATGTTTGCATGCGTGTATGTGTGTATTATGTATGTGTGTATGTGTGTATGTGTATGCATGTATGTATGTATGTATGTATGTACGTATGTATGTATGTTTGTATGCATGAATGTCAGTATGTGTGTGTGTTTGTGTATGTGTGTATTATGTATGTGTGTATTCGTGTGTTTGTATGTTTGCATGTGTGTCTGTGTGTATTATGTATGTGTGTATGTGTGTGTGTATGTATGCATGTGTGTATTTGTGTGTTTGTATGTATGCATGCATGTATGTATGTATGTATGTATGCATGCATGTATGTATGTGTGTGTGTTTGTGTATAGGTTAGGTTAGGTTAGGTAAGGTTAGGTTAGGTTAGGTTAGGTTAGGTTAGGTTAGGTTTGGTTAGGTTAGGTTCGGTTAGGTTAGGTTAGGTTAGGTTAGGTTAGGTAAGGTTAGGTTAGGTTAGGTTAGGTTAGGTACGTATGTATGTTTGTATGTATGCATGCATGTATTTATGTATGTATGCATGTGTGTATTATGTATGTGTGTATGTATGTATGTATGCATGCATGTATGTATGTGTGTGTGTGTGTGTTTGTGTATGTGTGTATTATGTATGTGTGTATTCGTGTGTTTGTATGTTTGCACGTGTGTATGTGTGTATTATGTATGTGTGTATGTGTGTGTGTGTATGCATGTATGTATGTGAGTACGTATGTATGTTTGTATGTATGCATGCATGTTTGCATGCATGTATGTATGTATGTATGTGTGTGTGTTTGTGTATGTGTGTATTTGTGTGGGTGTGTGTGTGTGTATGTGTGTATTATGTATGTGTGTTTGTGTGTGTTTGTATGTTTGCATGTCTGTATTTGTGTGTGTGTATGTATGTACGTATGTATGTTTGTATGTATGCATGCATGTATGTATGTATGTATGTGTGTGTGTTTGTGTATGTGTGTATTTGTGTGGGTGTGTGTGTGTGTATGTGTGTATTATGTATGTGTGTTTGTGTGTGTTTGTATGTTTGCATGTGTGTATTTGTGTGTGTGTTTGTATGTAAGCATGCATGTATGTATGTATGTATGTATGCATGCATGTATGTATGTGTGTGTGTTTGTGTATAGGTTAGGTTAGGTTAGGTAAGGTTAGGTTAGGTTAGGTTAGGTTAGGTTAGTTTAGGTTAGGTTAGGTTCGGTTAGGTTAGGTTAGGTTAGGTTAGGTTAGGTGAGGTAAGGTTAGGTTAGGTTAGGTTAGGTTAGGTACGTATGTATGTTTGTATGTATGCATGCATGTATGTATGTATGTATGCATGTGTGTATTATGTATGTGTGTATGTATGTATGTATGCATGCATGTATGTATGTGTGTGTGTGTTTGTGTATGTGTGTATTATGTATGTGTGTATTCGTGTGTTTGTATGTTTGCACGTGTGTATATGTGTATGTGTGTGTGTGTATGCATATATGTATGTGAGTACGTATGTATGTTTGTATGTATGCATGCATGTTTGCATGCATGTATGTATGTATGTATGTGTGTGTGTTTGTGTATGTGTGTATTTGTGTGGGTGTGTGTGTGTGTATGTGTGTATTATGTATGTGTGTTTGTGTGTGTTTGTATGTTTGCATGTGTGTATTTGTGTGTGTGTATGTATGTACGTATGTATGTTTGTATGTATGCATGCATGTATGTATGTATGTATGTGTGTGTTTGTGTATGTGTGTATTTGTGTGGGTGTGTGTGTGTATGTGTGTATTATGTATGTGTGTTTGTGTGTGTTTGTATATTTGCATGTGTGTATTTGTGTGTGTGTATGTATGTACGTATGTATGTTTGTATGTATGCATGCATGTATGTATGTATGTATGTATGTGTTTGTGTATGTGTGTATTATGTATGTGTATGTATGCATGTGTGTATACATGCATGTATGTATGTATGTATGTATGTGTGTGTGTATGCATGTATGTATGTATGTTTGTATGTATGCATGCATTTACGTATGTGTGTGTGTGTTTGTGTATGTGTGTATTATGTATGTGTGTATTCTAGGTTAGGTTAGGTTCGGTTAGGTTAGGTTAGGTTAGGTTAGGTTAGGTTAGGTAAGGTTAGGTTAGGTTAGGTTAGGTTAGGTACGTATGTATGTTTGTATGTATGCATGCATGTATGTATGTATGTATGCATGTGTGTATTATGTATGTGTGTATGTATGTATGTATGCATGCATGTATGTATGTGTGTGTGTGTGTGTTTGTGTATGTGTGTATTATGTATGTGTGTATTCGTGTGTTTGTATGTTTGCACGTGTGTATGTGTGTATTATGTATGTGTGTATGTGTGTGTGTGTATGCATGTATGTATGTGAGTACGTATGTATGTTTGTATGTATGCATGCATGTTTGCATGCATGTATGTATGTATGTATGTGTGTGTGTTTGTGTATGTGTGTATTTGTGTGGGTGTGTGTGTGTGTATGTGTGTATTATGTATGTGTGCTTGTGTGTGTTTGTATGTTTGCATGTGTGTATTTGTGTGTGTGTATGTATGTTCGTATGTATGTTTGTATGTATGCATGCATGTATGTATGCATGTATGTATGTATGTGTGTATTCTTGTGTTTGTATGTTTGCATGCGTGTATGTGTGTATTATGTATGTGTGTATGTGTGTTTGTGTGTATGTGTATGCATGTATGTATGTATGTATGTATGTACGTATGTATGTATGTTTGTATGCATGCATGTATGTATGTGTGTGTGTTTGTGTATGTGTGTATTATGTATGTGTGTATTCGTGTGTTTGTATGTTTGCATGTGTGTATGTGTGTATTATGTATGTGTGTATGTGTGTGTGTGTATGCATGTATGTATGTATAGTTGTATGTATGCATGCATTTACGTATGTGTGTGTGTGTTTGTGTATGTGTGTATTATGTATGTGTGTATTCTTGTGTTTGTATGTTTGCATGTGTGTATGTGTGTATGTGTGTGTGTTTATGCATGTATGTATGTATGTACGTATGTATGTTTGTATGTATGCATGCATGTATGTATGTATGTATGTATGCATGCATGTATGTATGTGTGTGTGTTTGTGTATAGGTTAGGTTAGGTTAGGTTAGGTTAGGTTAGGTTAGGTTAGGTTAGGTTAGGTTAGGTTAGGTTCGGTTAGGTTAGGTTAGGTTAGGTTAGGTTAGGTTAGGTAAGGTTAGGTTAGGTTAGGTTAGGTTAGGTACGTATGTATGTTTGTATGTATGCATGCATGTATGTATGTATGTATGCATGTGTGTATTATGTATGTGTGTATGTATGTATGTATGCATGCATGTATGTATGTGTGTGTGTGTGTGTTTGTGTATGTGTGTATTATGTATGTGTGTATTCGTGTGTTTGTATGTTTGCACGTGTGTATGTGTGTATTATGTATGTGTGTATGTGTGTGTGTGTATGCATGTATGTATGTGAGTACGTATGTATGTTTGTATGTATGCATGCATGTTTGCATGCATGTATGTATGTATGTATGTGTGTGTGTTTGTGTATGTGTGTATTTGTGTGGGTGTGTGTGTGTGTATGTGTGTATTATGTATGTGTGTTTGTGTGTGTTTGTATGTTTGCATGTGTGTATTTGTGTGTGTGTATGTATGTTCGTATGTATGTTTGTATGTATGCATGCATGTATGTATGCATGTATGTATGTATGTGTGTATTCTTGTGTTTGTATGTTTGCATGCGTGTATGTGTGTATTATGTATGTGTGTATGTGTGTTAATGTGTATGTGTATGCATGTATGTATGTATGTATGTATGTACGTATGTATGTATGTTTGTATGCATGCATGTATGTATGTGTGTGTGTTTGTGTATGTGTGTATTATGTATGTGTGTATTCGTGTGTTTGTATGTTTGCATGTGTGTATGTGTGTATTATGTATGTGTGTATGTGTGTGTGTGTATGCATGTATGTATGTATGTATGTATGTATCTGTGTGTGTTTGTGTATGTGTGTATTATGTATGTGTGTATTTGTGTGTGTGTATGTATGCACGTGTGTATGCATGCATGTACGTATGTATGTATGTATGTGTGTGTGTTCGTGTATGTGTGTATTATGTATGTGTGTATGTATGTATGTATGCATGCATGTATGTATGTGTGTGTGTGTGTTTGTGTATGTGTGTATTATGTATGTGTGTATTCGTGTGTTTGTATGTTTGCACGTGTGTATGTGTGTATTATGTATGTGTGTTTGTGTGTGTTTGTATGTTTGCATGTGTGTATTTGTGTGTGTGTATGTATGTACGTATGTATGTTTGTATGTATGCATGCATGTATGTATGTATGTATGTGTGTGTGTTTGTGTATGTGTGTATTTGTGTGGGTGTGTGTGTGTGTGTATGTGTGTATTATGTATGTGTGTTTGTGTGTGTTTGTATGTTTGCATGTGTGTATTTGTGTGTGTGTATGAATGTACGTATGTATGTTTGTATGTATGCATGCATGTATGTATGTATGTATGTATGTGTTTGTGTATGTGTGTATTATGTATGTGTATGTATGCATGTGTGTATGCATGCATGTATGTATGTATGTATGTATGTGTGTGTGTGTATGCATGTATGTATGTATAGTTGTATGTATGCATGCATTTACGTATGTGTGTGTGTGTTTGTGTATGTGTGTATTATGTATGTGTGTATTCTTGTGTTTGTATGTTTGCATGTGTGTATGTGTGTATGTGTGTGTGTTTATGCATGTATGTATGTATGTACGTATGTATGTTTGTATGTATGCATGCATGTATGTATGCATGTATGTATGTATGTGTGTATTCTTGTGTTTGTATGTTTGCATGCGTGTATGTGTGTATTATGTATGTGTGTATGTGTGTATGTGTATGCATGTATGTATGTATGTATGTATGTACGTATGTATGTATGTTTGTATGCATGAATGTCAGTATGTGTGTGTGTTTGTGTATGTGTGTATTATGTATGTGTGTATTCGTGTGTTTGTATGTTTGCATGTGTGTCTGTGTGTATTATGTATGTGTGTATGTGTGTGTGTATGTATGCATGTGTGTATTTGTGTGTTTGTATGTATGCATGCATGTATGTATTTATGTATGTATGCATGCATGTATGTTTGTGTGTGTGTTTGTGTATAGGTTAGGTTAGGTTAGGTTAGGTAAGGTTAGGTTAGGTTAGGTTAGGTTAGGTTAGGTTAGGTTTGGTTAGGTTAGGTTCGGTTAGGTTAGGTTAGGTTAGGTTAGGTTAGGTTAGGTGAGGTTAGGTTAGGTTAGGTTAGGTTAGGTACGTATGTATGTTTGTATGTATGCATGCATGTATGTATGTATGTATGCATGTGTGTATTATGTATGTGTGTATGTATGTATGTATGCATGCATGTATGTATGTGTGTGTGTGTGTTTGTGTATGTGTGTATTATGTATGTGTGTATTCGTGTGTTTGTATGTTTGCACGTGTGTATGTGTGTATTATGTATGTGTGTATGTGTGTGTGTGTATGCATGTATGTATGTGAGTACGTATGTATGTTTGTATGTATGCATGCATGTTTGCATGCATGTATGTATGTATGTATGTGTGTGTGTTTGTGTATGTGTGTATTTGTGTGGGTGTGTGTGTGTGTGTATGTGTGTATTATGTATGTGTGTTTGTGTGTGTTTGTATGTTTGCATGTGTGTATTTGTGTGTGTGTTTGTATGTAAGCATGCATGTATGTATGTATGTATGTATGCATGCATGTATGTATGTGTGTGTGTTTGTGTATAGGTTAGGTTAGGTTAGGTAAGGTTAGGTTAGGTTAGGTTAGGTTAGGTTAGTTTAGGTTAGGTTAGGTTCGGTTAGGTTAGGTTAGGTTAGGTTAGGTTAGGTTTGGTAAGGTTAGGTTAGGTTAGGTTAGGTTAGGTACGTATGTATGTTTGTATGTATGCATGCATGTATGTATGTATGTATGCATGTGTGTATTATGTATGTGTGTATGTATGTATGTATGCATGCATGTATGTATGTGTGTGTGTGTTTGTGTATGTGTGTATTATGTATGTGTGTATTCGTGTGTTTGTATGTTTGCACGTGTGTATATGTGTATGTGTGTGTGTGTATGCATGTATGTATGTGAGTACGTATGTATGTTTGAATGTATGCATGCATGTTTGCATGCATGTATGTATGTATGTATGTGTGTGTGTTTGTGTATGTGTGTATTTGTGTGGGTGTGTGTGTGTGTATGTGTGTATTATGTATGTGTGTTTGTGTGTGTTTGTATATTTGCATGTGTGTATTTGTGTGTGTGTATGTATGTACGTATGTATGTTTGTATGTATGCATGCATGTATGTATGTATGTATGTATGTGTTTGTGTATGTGTGTATTATGTATGTGTATGTATGCATGTGTGTATACATGCATGTATGTATGTATGTATGTATGTGTGTGTGTATGCATGTATGTATGTATGTTTGTATGTATGCATGCATTTACGTATGTGTGTGTGTGTTTGTGTATGTGTGTATTATGTATGTGTGTATTCTAGGTTAGGTTAGGTTCGGTTAGGTTAGGTTAGGTTAGGTTAGGTTAGGTTAGGTAAGGTTAGGTTAGGTTAGGTTAGGTTAGGTACGTATGTATGTTTGTATGTATGCATGCATGTATGTGTGTGTGTGTGTTTGTGTATGTGTGTATTATGTATGTGTGTGTGTGTGTTTGTGTATGTGTGTATTATGTATGTGTGTATTCGTGTGTTTGTATGTTTGCACGTGTGTATGTGTGTATTATGTATGTGTGTATGTGTGTGTGTGTATGCATGTATGTATGTGTGTACGTATGTTTGTTTGTATGTATGCATGCATGTTTGCATGCATGTATGTATGTATGTATGTGTGTGTGTTTGTGTATGTGTGTATTTGTGTGGGTGTGTGTGTGTGTATGTGTGTATTATGTATGTGTGTTTGTGTGTGTTTGTATGTTTGCATGTGTGTATTTGTGTGTGTGTATGTATGTACGTTTGTATGTTTGTATGTATGCATGCATGTATGTATGTATGTATGTATGTGTTTGTGTATGTGTGTATTATGTATGTGTATGTATGCATGTGTGTATGCATGCATGTATGTATGTATGTATGTATAGTTGTATGTATGCATGCATTTACGTATGTGTGTGTGTGTTTGTGTATGTGTGTATTATGTATGTGTGTATTCTTGTGTTTGTATGTTTGCATGTGTGTATGTGTGTATGTGTTTGTGTTTATGCATGTATGTATGTATGTACGTATGTATGTTTGTATGTATGCATGCATGTATGTATGCATGTATGTATGTATGTGTGTTTTCTTGTGTTTGTATGTTTGCATGCGTGTATGTGTGTATTATGTATGTGTGTATGTGTGTATGTGTATGCATGTATGTATGTATGTATGTATGTACGTATGTATGTATGTTTGTATGCATGAATGTCAGTATGTGTGTGTGTTTGTGTATGTGTGTATTATGTATGTGTGTATTCGTGTGTTTGTATGTTTGCATGTGTGTCTGTGTGTATTATGTATGTGTGTATGTGTGTGTGTATGTATGCATGTGTGTATTTGTGTGTTTGTATGTATGCATGCATGTATGTATGTATGTATGTATGCATGCATGTATGTATGTGTGTGTGTTTGTGTATAGGTTAGGTTAGGTTAGGTTAGGTTAGGTTAGGTTAGGTTAGGTTAGGTTGGGTTAGGTTAGGTTAGGTTAGGTTAGGTTCGGTTAGGTTAGGTTAGGTTAGGTTAGGTTAGGTAAGGTTAGGTTAGGTTAGGTTAGGTTAGGTACGTATGTATGTTTGTATGTATGCATGCATGTATTTATGTATGTATGCATGTGTGTATTATGTATGTGTGTATGTATGTATGTATGCATGCATGTATGTATGTGTGTGTGTGTGTGTTTGTGTATGTGTGTATTATGTATGTGTGTATTCGTGTGTTTGTATGTTTGCACGTGTGTATGTGTGTATTATGTATGTGTGTATGTGTGTGTGTGTATGCATGTATGTATGTGAGTACGTATGTATGTTTGTATGTATGCATGCATGTTTGCATGCATGTATGTATGTATGTATGTGTGTGTGTTTGTGTATGTGTGTATTTGTGTGGGTGTGTGTGTGTGTATGTGTGTATTATGTATGTGTGTTTGTGTGTGTTTGTATGTTTGCATGTGTGTATTTGTGTGTGTGTATGTATGTTCGTATGTATGTTTGTATGTATGCATGCATGTATGTATGCATGTATGTATGTATGTGTGTATTCTTGTGTTTGTATGTTTGCATGCGTGTATGTGTGTATTATGTATGTGTGTATGTGTGTTTGTGTGTATGTGTATGCATGTATGTATGTATGTATGTATGTATGTTTGTATGCATGCATGTATGTATGTGTGTGTGTTTGTGTATGTGTGTATTATGTATGTGTGTATTCGTGTGTTTGTATGTTTGCA